>NW_028143436.1:0-93395 GCF_977018435.1 Lepisma saccharinum | reverse complement strand
AACATGTAAGTATGGATTAGGAAAGATGAGAAGGCATAACACTGTAAAGACTTTATCATAGACATAAGAACCAATGTCAAAAGCTTTAAAATTCGAGCAAAATGGTCCATAAGAGGACAGTGGTTGGTCTTGAATAAGTCAAGCCACAAAGAACATACGATTTGAAGTACGTAGAAGGTAAGATGGTAGCGAAGGGCATATGGGATCGTTTGTCCCGGCGGTAATTGAAAAATAGTATTGAATGCTTGGTATCGTTCTGTTAGAAACAGCTGAGTATCACGAGTAATTTCATAAAATTTTTGTTGGTTGTTTACTTCCACGGGCTTATGTTGATCCTTGTTTTTCTCAAAAGTATTCAGGTTATGTTCTCTTCTCATCTTTCTATACAATGGCTTAAAACAATCAGGCATACAATCTATGCAATCATCTGTGTCAGAAATTTCCAGGATTGTGTCTCGTATAAACAAAAGTAAAGAAATAATCAAACACAAACAAAAATTAAAAGCAAGAATAATTAAAAATATAATAATAAAAAAAAATGAATAAACTAAATGTAATTGAGACCTGATCCTAGGAATTTATAACTTTGACGAGGTAAGTTACTGCAGGTAGATTAAGTGTATATTTATAACCCTACATATATGGGTATTGATATATCAACTAATATAAACTTGGAGTAGGTGTACTTAGTACTTCATTGTATATAAAAAAGGTAAAAAAAGGTAAAGTGTTCCCCTGTGCATAGCACCACGCCATGAAGGCGTATAGGGGGTGTGGGGGTAACGCCCCACACTTTCTTGATCCGGTCGTGGGTGGGGGTGATGTGATCAGCATCACGCCCCTGACTGCCTTTACCCCCCAGGTACCCATGTTATTCATTGTATATACCTACAATAATTATATATATATTAATATAGTTTAAGTGTAGTATGTATCAGTGGCGAAGCTAAGGCGTAAATACTGGGTAGGCTGAAAAATCTGCTTATATTTTTTTTATACAGCAGGTTCATGCGTCGATTCTTGTTGGTCGCAAAAGTATCAATTCCTCTTTGCTTGAAGCCTTGATCAATAGAAAGTTCTTTAACCAGTTTTTTTTTCAATGGCTATTGTACTGAGACTGAGAGAACTTTATATTTCATTTTTCATTGAATTACGGAGATATTTTTTTTTTTACTCTCTTGAGGGTGCTCATACTTCTTTCGGAGGAAGCTGGGAATGTCAAGACCAACTTGATAAGTTGTGTTACTTCTTTGTAGATTGTTTGAAGATCATTGCTAACTATGAATTTTAGAAGGTCTGCAGGAGGTAAATGCTTTTCTTCATCACAGATATTCTTTAAATCATTTTTTAATCGTTCTTTGTTGAAAAATGGATATGTGGACAGAAGGTTAATTAATTTCATCACAAGAAAATGTAGTTTATATTCCCCAAAGCTATTTTGGTCTACCAATTCAACAAATTTTATATTTTCAAGATCTCCAAAACGTATTTCCATTTGCACAGTCAGTGTGTCCAATATTTCGTAGGTTAAGGATCTGAGAGCCACGAAGTCTTGTCCACTTACATTTATTTTACTGCAAATCATCTTAGAGTTTCCAACACAATTTCACAGTACAGTAGAGCGTCGATTATCCGAAGTAATTGGGGGACATGGGTGTTCAGAAAACTGGTTTGTTCGGATAATCGAACTGTACATGTTTATTTGCCAAAAAGAAGTAGTGTACAGTAAATTTATTCATAAAAACAGGCAACTCTTTAAGTATGTATTACAAAGTAACGTACAAAGGCAACTTTAGTAGGAATATATAGTATGTGGTACAGTTTATTAAACAAAAATATGTACATATTACATACGCATTTTGCATGAACAATACACACAGTACACAAAATTAACGTTTAAAAAAATCCTTTATTTTGGTCTGTCTAAGCAAGCCTACACGCTTACGAGCAGCTAAGTCACGTACTTTTTTCATTACAGATATCTGAAAGTGAGCGAGTACACAGTTCGGTTAAGCGGTCGTTCGGTTGACCGACGTTCGGATAATCGACGCTCTACTGTATTATATTTTTATAACATAAATACACTATGTGACACACACTCAAACACACGCGCGGATGCACTTGAAGTAAATTAACATTCAACAATGCAGCGCGTGAACGACGGACACACTTTGCACGAGAAGAAGCACAACAGGTTTGGTTCTGAGGCTAGCCGCTTTTACCCAGCGAATAGGCGGTCCCTTCCCCTTCCCCTCCCCTCCCAGTACACAGAGCTCACGCTGTAGCTGCCTTTTAAACGTGAGGCTTTTCGTCAAAAGCCTCAAAGTTCGGCCCGAACGCGCTCTCTCTTTCTGGCCTGCCTGACGAGATATATGGAAGGATCGGCGGAACCAAACGTTCGGATTACATAGTTTAATTCGTTTTAACGAACTTTGATTGTTACAGGGTATAAGAACATTTTAATTTCAACATTTTTTTGGGTAGGCTAAGCCTCAAAAGCCTCATAGGAGCTTCGCCACTGGTATGTATTATGAAGAACTGTAATGTTCCCTAGCTAACTTACAAACTAGTATGACACGTTTAGACAGATGTGTCCTTAGTATTAATTCACCTTTTATCTTAAGTTAAACAAAAGAGAAGTATATGAATTTGCACAAATAACTGTGATGAGACACAAATGTTCTTGGTCACATTGAAAGTTTTTTTTTTTTTTTTTTTTTTTGAGAGAGAGAGAGAGAGAGAGAGAGAGAGAGAGAGAGAGAGAGAGAGTTCTCTATAGAGTTCCTGGGGTCCCTTTTCTTTTCTTGAAATGGTGTCTTCAGTTGCTGCTGGCTCTTATAGTAGCTCTCGGCTCTCAAGCCACACAGTCTGGGGTGTGGAAGTTTCTAAAATATATAAAAAGAGAACTACAAGTATTGTGTGATCGGTAGAAAGACAATATTAGATAGTTAAAGACTGTTATGTAAGTAGTTTAGTTCCACCTGTCTGGGAACTTCATATACTTCAGCTGTCGCTATATTTGAACCAGTGGCGTATGCTGGTTCTAACGAGTGGGTAATCTCCGAGCCTTGATCCTCAAACTCCAAAAGTTTCCGTGCAATTTATGTCAGGATCCATATCCGATTTAAGAATATTGTGTGGGAATGTTTCTCTTATTGCTGCTACCACAATCAATTAATTCTCGTTATTGCAGTTTAATATACGTGTAGAATTTCAAGTAATAAAACAAGACTATTGTAAAGTTATAAAAAAACAACCTGGAAGACATGCACTAGTGAAATAAAAACCCTCAATATTAATTTAAGTGCCCTGGACCGTTCGAAAGATTGCAGCTTAACAAAGGAAGTTATGTGACTGTTTGATTTTTCATGTTTGGCACAAGCGTTGCAAAGATTGTTTATATTGCAATATCCGCCACGCGTCCATACATTCTTTTCAGCCCCGAAAAGTAAGCACGGCCAATAAAAAAGCTTATTAACACTTGTACTTCCTGTCAACCATGTTGTTGCGAAATGCCCTCCCTTGCCCGGGAAAACAAAAGCTACCACTACCTAGATAGAGGCGGCAAAATCTCCCTCGGACAAGTGAAATAGCGTAACGGTCCAGGTTGAGTTCGTGTATAGGGACCGGTGACCAACAGTGCATAGCGATTAGCCATATCAAACAAAAACATATACTTTCAATTACCACCACTTTTACCTGTAGCCGGGAAGCGGCTAGCTGCACACCTGAAAATCACGGATAGCGACATGCGTACGAAATGACATTGCCCAAAATTAACATGAAAAATAAAAAGTATATTCTATTCATAACAAAACAAGAATCAATTTGGTACATTTCCCCCTCTTTCGCTCACACATTCACTCACAGAATCAATCTTTATGGGGCAGAGGCGAAGATATAGTACAAGCAATGCAAGCACTGCTTGCATAATTCGAATATCATTTAATGTACTTAATGTTCTAACCGTATTTAGTTTCCATCGCACTCGATTTCGCGAAAAAATGCGGCCGCAAACTCCCCCAGCAGCTCTGTAGCAATCACCAGCCTCAATGCTTGCAGCCGTTCTGCGGGAAAATAAGGCCTCCGAAGGAGTCACATGGCGAAGCGTGAAATTCTGGTGGAACCCGTCCACAAAGCTTCTACAAAGAGCTGTGCTTTCCGAGCTTGCGTGATTCCCGAAAATAGCCGAGTTCAACCGAAAGCAGAAGGATTCATCTATGGGTACGTTGCCAGCAAAAACTAGTAACGAATATTTGTCTTCATGAACACGTAAACAAGATCGCAAATATAATAATAATTGTTAGTCATAAAATAACTAAAAGAAGTTATTATCACTGTTCTAAATTCCATATATATCATATTATATTACAAATTATTTTAGATTTCGCGAAATGTAAAACGCGTAAAAAAAGTTGACATTGGGAGTTGGGGCAGTGGAATTTCTGCACCCCCGTGAAGAGTTTTCTCAGGGAGGGAGGGAAGATTGGACGGACCTTGGTCCTGCACCCTGCTTCCTGGTCGGTCCAGCTCAAATTACGCCAGAAGTGTTGACCGCTACCAGTGTTTGCAACTGCCAAATTATTTACGCAGTAATTCAAGTGAGCTCTTTCACAAATTTTACAATCAATAAATTGACTGCTTTTGAATAAAACTTGGGGTGAAAATAAAGCTATCTGAGAAAGAACTATCTACTGATATTTGTACATGGCATAGAAGTAAATCGTATACATTCTGCATATTATGAGCACAAGAATATGTTTTAATGATTGATTGATTGATTTGTTGTTTTAAGTCCACTTTATGCACAGCAAGGCTAATCGGGACTGGACCTACAGTTTAAAATGGGATCTGAAACACTTGTGCCTCCACCGGGTATCAAACCCGGAACCCCTTGATTACAAGGCGACGACACTACCACTGCGCCATCGGGGAGGCCCGAATATGTTTTAAGTTCTATTATTATGACGCAAGTGGTGTTCCCAGGGTCTTTTTACGGTCCCCATTTTGTCATATTTTCCTTCCTTTGACGTTTTTTCTTAGATATACTGGGCCAAAAGGGGGTTATGTCTACCATCCACCCCCCCCCTTCGCCCCGTGCACGCCATTGAATGACACTTTATTACTTAAATATTAATGTACATACTCGTTCTGCTGAAATGATTCTGATTCCTCCGCGTAATTTTTATCTCCAAACTGATATATCTTTCCTTTGTGACGGATAAAATTAAGGAAATAGGTTGGTATCACTTTCTGTTGTTTCAGAGATTTTCAAAGTGATCTTGTGTGGATGCTTGCATTTGCAGTTGTGGAAAGCGCTTGGGATAGTGTGAGTGTTTGTTGCTTCGTGTTTTGTGCTGTGAATTTATCGGAATGAACGCGTATTTAGGAACGGTTGATGTGAAGTGCGGGTGTATTATTGAGCAATTGAAAATGGCTTCGTTTAGCTCGAGAGAGATAAGTGTTAAAATGAAAATCGTGGAAGGGGGTCGACCAACACCGCATTTACCGGACTTAAAACAAGTTAGCCCAAGGGGCTTTGTGCGACATTTCCAAAGCAATTTGTACCACAAGTTTATTTGGCTAGCAGGTTGTGAAGCACGCAGTAGGTTGTACTGTTGGCCATGCGTATTGTTCGCCGTGCACAAGACGAACTCCGTGTGGTCAAGTGAGGGATACTGTGATCTGAATAACGTGCACAATGCATTACAGAGACATGAAAAAGCAGAATCTCACATAAGGGCATTTTTAACTCTGAAGGAATTCGGAAAATCTCGTTTGGATTTTGCTCTGGATCACCACAGACTAGTAACAATCGAGCGCCATAACAAAGTTGACGTCAAAATCGCGATATTTTAAACCGTCTTGCAAGTGTAACAACCTTTCTTGGTAGTCAAGAATTATCATTCCGGGGACACAATGAAAGTGAGGCATCATTGAACCGTGGAAATTATGTAGAACTTGTAAATATGTTGGCAGAATTTGTTACTTTGCTGGCAAGTCATTTGCAGAATTCTACAACATTTACTGGCTTGTCAAGTGAGATTCAGAATGACCTTATTAAAAGCACGAGTGGTGTCATAACGGACGCAATTAAGGCCGAGGTAAGTGAAACCAAGTTCGTAGCTATTATGATCGATGAATCCTCGGACGTATCACGGAAATCGCAACTTTCGACGATGTTTCGTTACGTGACGAAGTCAGGAAAAATTGTTGAGCGTTTCTGGGGGTTTGAGGATTTCAGCAGGAACCGAACTGCAGCTGTAATTGCTGCCCACGTTGTTGAAACAATTCGAAAACTAGGCTGGGAATCAAAATTGGTGTGTCAAACATACGACGGGGCAGCCGTAATGGCAGGGGATCTCTCGGGGACACAAGCACGAGTCAGTCAGATTTTCCCTAGTGCAATATTTGTTCACTGTTTTGCACATTGCTTAAATTTAGTACTTTCTCAAACAGTGAGCAACATTAGTGAATGCAAAGTGTTTTTCTCGACGCTAAGTGGCCTTGCTTCTTTCATTTCGCATTCGACAAAAAGAAATGCTGCTCTCGACGATATAGTTAAAGCAAGGTTACCTGAAGTGGTTCAGACCAGGTGGAACTACAGTGAACGGCTTGTACAAAAAACGTCCGAAAATAGAGTGAAGATAATTGAAATGTTTGAGGACATTATTGGCAATGCACAAGACTGGGACAGTGAAACAATTTCTTCTGCGGGTGGTTTCTTGGCATTCCTGGATAGTTTCGAAACCAACTTTTTTCTTCTCTTGTTTGGGGAAATATTTTCCTTGACGGGATATTTATTTAATGTGCTGCAAACAAAAACTATGGATATTGGATTTTGCCTCAAAGAAATTGAAAGTGTCAAAAGTGACATTACCAAGAAACGAGAACAATTTGACATAATTTATACAAGGACAATAGATATTGCAGGAGTACCACAGCCGAGAAGGAAGAGGAACAATGTAGGCGACACAAAATCTCAGTACCAACGTATATATTGTGAAGTTATAGACAACATCATAAGCCAACTGTCTTCACGTTTTGAAAACCTTGAGGCCCTACGATTTGTTGAATTGCTCGATAGCGGGAAATTTCGCATGTATGCTGCTACATTTCCAGAAACTGCCTTCTCATCGCTTATGCAACTGTACATCCAGCATTTTGACAAAACCTTGTTGCACACCGAGCTCAGTATTGCCTATTCTCGGGATTGTTTCCGCAATAAGAGTGTAAAGGACATCTTGAAGTACATTGTTACAACGAATTACAACAAGTGATGCCCGAACTCCACAAACTGTGTCTGCTACTACTGACTATACCAGCCACAACAGCGTCAGTTGAAAGATCGTTTTCAACGCTGAAACGTATCAAGACATTCGCCAGGAACAGCATGGGTCAGGAAATGTTGTCAGCCCTTGCTCATTTGTCCATTGAGAAGGAACTATTAAAGGAACTCAAAATGGATGAAACTAAATTTTACGATTGTGTGCTTAAACATTTTCTAGAGAAGAAAAGAAGAATGGAGTATGAATATCGTCACTAAGGGTGGCATCCAATGGACCAAGAGTTTGAAATTTATTGTGGTGAGTACATCGTCTATGCATGTGTTTCTTTGCTTTGAAATGAATTTTTTATTGTTTGTGTTTAACTTTTTATTTAGTGTTTAAGTTACTCCAATGCGGTTTTTAGGGTGCCCAAAAATACTAAATTACATCATGCAGCGTAAAATAAACAAATGATTCCCATTTTTTTTTATCTAAATCGGTTTGGTCACCGTTTGACCATATTAAATAATAATGAACAAATAAAGGTACTAATAAGTAAGTAAGAAATTCCGTCTCCCTTTAGTCGTATGCGGAAAGTTCGCATATGCAAAACGTTTAATATCATATGAATAACGTTACCTGGATTTTTTTTAAAAAGTAAATGTGACGTTTGCGGATCATATGGTTTATTTTTAGTACAGTCACTTTATTACGATATTTTGACAAATCCAGCGACTGGGTAAATGAGGCTATAAACCTTGAATCTTTCTCCTCGGCATGTCGTTGTACTACATGTTTTGTTGTACTGAAACATTGCTTGCCTCCTTCGTAAGACTACGCTTCGCTACTGTTATGGGGCACATCAACAAAAATTAATACATACAATGTACAGGTTTTTGACGACGAGCCCTAATTGTTGCATTCGCATTTAACTTTACATTAACTTTTGTCTAATCAGGACATTTGTGAATTTTGCTCCAGTGCTACTCAAATCACTAGCCAGCCCCAGGGGGTGCTCGTTGCTATGTGAAGTACGTATGCATCAAGGTTATTAGAAGTATAGGTTGGGCCAATCCGTTGTTTACTCGTGATGACGAAACGACGGTAAGAAGTGAATTTATCAATGAAATGAATTCCAAATCTATGCGCTAGTGTTGCACTATGCAGATAGGAAAACCATACCAGAAACTGAACACACGAAATCGAGTACACAAATGAGCATTTCCACCCATTTACATTTTGTGGCTTTAGACAAATTGAAAATAAATATCGATAGGTACTTATTGTTATGCGGGACAGAATATTATTGATCGGAACTGATTTTTTTTTAAATCCCGTCATTCGGGACGGGAAATATTCGCAATTTCTCGACTAGTCGGGAAATTTTCCGACGCTCTGGAAATTTCAAATTCTACACGTCATTTTCACCTTAAGTGATTCTCTTTGTATTTCTGGAATGAAAACTAACAATTTCCGATAAGTTCCAGGCAGTTGCAATGTAGAAAAGAAAAGAATGAATACCGTTTTGAAATGACCATTCGGTATTTCCCGACTGCTCGGGATCCAGAAAAGTAGGGAAGTTATTTGCTGAAGTCGGGATCGGGACGGAATTTTTCTTTCGGATCCCGGTCCCGACTTTTCTAGATACCGCACACCACTTGTTATTATTATTTATTACAAGATACATCTTCCAAGTACGTTGAACATAATGTACTGTGTATACCAGAAAAGAAAAGTTCAAATGAGCATTTATGTACGCTATATTTACACTAGGCTATGCACTTGTATTTTTTTCTTCAGTGCACAACATGTTTCCGCGAATATATCAAAGTCTGCCTAACATGAAATGTAATATTGTACAACTTTGCTTTCACGCAAACTTGGCATAAAGTAATATTTCATTCTCACAGGCAGTGGCGTGCCCAAGGGGGAGTTGGTGGGGGTTATAACCCTTCCCGTTGGCCCAGTATTCCTAAAAAGAAAGAACGTCAAATGTAGGAAAAGATGGCAAAATGAGGGATGACTACCAAAAATAGTGTACGTAACCCCTCCCTTTCGCAAATCCTGGGCACGCCACTGCAGTCTCAGGTCAACATGCAAGAGCAGATTTTTTCCACCTTTCGATGTGTAGTCTTTAATTTATGCAGTAGAAACCAAGTGTGGCTTCTTACCGATGTGTAAAATGATTAATACTACAACTTTCGTGTCGGTATTTTATAAGCACAAATTATACACGAAGTTTTGTTCAAAGCTAAGTTGCGTTACTGCAAAGCCGTAATTAGATTTTGATCAGCTGTAGGAGTTTAGCTTAATGGTTTAATTTTTGCTTTGTAACTTGGCCATAAAGCAGAATTGAGTTGCAGAAGTATTGTATTTTTTAATATCGCTTATACGTTCTATGAAATAAATGTTAATGTGTCTGTAATGGTCTTACATAGTAGTATACATTTTTAAGAATACTTCAGTGAATTGAACACGTTGCCACAAATATTTAAAATACTATTACTAATTTGTATAATACATTTTAAACTTCTCCTCTATAGAATCCTTCAAAATGTCACCAATATTTTTTTCATACAATCAAAAGAACATCACGTTATGAATCTTCTGCATGTGATTGCAGAGTAATCAAACAAACGCCAAATTATCTATTCTTCCATTGCACGTTAAGGAACAAACACAGACACGCCCTTTTTTAACAGACTACATTTCCTGTATCATACACTCCCTGTTATCGTCTCCCCACCCCCTCGTACAATGTGGATACTATATAGTTTTGCCCGCCAGATTGGTATTTAATTTTAAAATTTGTGTGTATATGCAAGTTTGTGATCAGTGTTACAAGTCAGTGAAGTGAAGTATAGTATTGCGATATCTATATGACCACAGCTACTACTACGAATTCAATTGTATGGTACTCCTCCACAATTCCCAGTGTTGTACACCTTCTTGACCAAGACTGCCACATACCCGGCGGTGAGGGTCTCGAAGGAGAAGAATTACAAACGCTGTCTTGACTTTTTTATATTGTTTAATCAGCACTATATGCCTTAACTTTGTTGAGATGTCAAATGGGAGAGGTCTATGATGCGCTGCTTCAAATAATTGGCGACAATAAAACTGTCCAAATGGTCGTACATGAGGCTCGGTGTATTTCAAACTAGTTGTGTGGCTTTACATTTCTTTGCTCATTAGTTATATGGTACGTATGACTTCTTATTCCACGTAATGTAATGAGCAAATGCCTTCAAAATATTAATCTACGATGTGTTTGATGATTTCTTGCAAGCATATCGGCGTTTTGAAAAAAGCAGGGGTGATGAAAATTTCAAAGTTTCTTAGACGCCACTTGGCAGTCTGGTAGGACTTCCCTCCCTCCACTCGCGGAGGCGTCGGGGGGGGGGGGGCTTTGAGTCCAGGTTGATGAGAAAGAATTGGCATCGAATTTAGATATAGATGATCCAAAGATAGGCAACATTGTACAGGGCCGAAATCGAAAGGAGAAGCAGTTTCAGTATGATGAAACTGTTGAAGATCCACTAAAGCGGTACAAAGTTGATATTTATTACCAGGTCGTAGACGATTATTTTAGCTCTAAGAGAAAGATTTGAGCAGCTTAAACATCATAGTGAATTTTCCATTTCTTTTATGATATTAGTAAGCTTAAAGACATGCAATCTTATCTTTATTTGAAAATTGTAGAAAACTCCCGGAATGTTAACACATGAAAGCTAGTGAATTAAAAGATGAACGAAAAGCGTTTTTGGCTATAAGAAAACAATTACACGAAAGGAGACCTTAAACTGATAAAGAGTCATGATTTTGCACCTAATGTGAGTGTAGAACTTCGGATTTATTAACTTTGTCGGTAAACGTGGCAAGTGGCGAACAAAGTTCTTCTTGGAAATTAAGGCTAATAAAAATACTATCTCCTATCAATCATGTCTGAAACACCCTTGTTTCTATTTTATGCAAGATGGCTTTATACGAAGAAGAATATTAAATCCAAAGGTAAAGTTCCCTGTGCACAAAGCACCATGTCATGAAGGCACTTTTAGGGTATGTGGGAGTAGGCCCACACACATTCTCGATCTCAGCCATTTTAGAGATGATGTGATCAGCACCACTCTCCGGCCGCCTTTACCTCCCAGGGTTTCCCCCATGGTACACCCATTCATTTGAGGTTGGGTGAACCCCAGAGCCGCTTTATGCGGGGAAAACTCAGGAAAGAATTAAGACCTTAGATCACCCACATTTTAAAAATCCAATCATATATCACAGACCTACAACGTTAAACATATGAAGTCAAGCCTTCATTTCTTTCCTAATACTTGTTACATTTAAGATACATTTAAAAGAAAGGGAGAGTTTTCATAAAGTATAAGAATAAGTCTAATATAAAATTAGTGTTTAACTGTGGTCGAGCGAGATATCCTTTTTTGGTTAATAGTATAATAAAATTATTTATTTTATAGTTTGATGTTTTACTTAGGAATATATTAATTTTCAATTTACCGTTGCTACGTAATGGGGGTTTTGAGAGGGAGCGGCATCTGCCGCTACCTCCCAGGGCGGCAAAATTACTAGCGCCGGCCATGGTGTACACTGTATATACGTAACACACCTTATTACTGACTTCCTTGTCCCTGGATGTACAGGGTCAAGGAAAACAAAGAAATGAGCATAATTTTCTCTCTTCGGAGAAGATGTTGAACCTAAACCAAAAATAACACAAATAATGAACTCGACAATGTAAATTGATGAGATTTAGTAAATCATTTAATGAAGTGACTAATCGCAAAGGACATAATCAGCTCAGATCCTATTACTTCTTCATGGTATGTGACGTAAAGTTCCCGCCCAACCGTTTGACGGCGTTAGTGGCTATCACATATCCTTTTCCACAGTCTGTAGTACACATCCTCATCTAGACATTGTTCTTGTTCTGGTGTTTAATATCTGCATACTGCAACACTGTCGTTTTGTCATTTCGCGTGACTTTACATTGAAGTGATGGATTCACTTGGCCGGTCGCACGTCATCGCAAGCAAAAACTTCAACCGTTACCATGGTTTTGGGCCAGGGCTGGTATGCATTACGTCATCTGGGAGGATCGGGTTTGACGGTGCTCGTTGCTATGTGCAGTAAAGCCCCTATCACACGGAACTGGATTTCTATTTGGAATGCTCTAGTTGACGCTGGACTGGCTACCCATTTGCTAGTTTTCGCCTCACACGGTACTTGTTATACCGTACTTGTCGATAGTCTTTCGTTTCCATAATGGCGGCCGCGCGAGATGTAAACAACGTATCACTTCACTCTTTTAAAATACGATAACTATCCAACCGAGAGGAATATCGCATTGCATTAAATGGTTTTAGGTAGAGAAGAACGGCGCTGATAAAATACGTACTTTACAACGTTTACTATACACGTATGGAAGAATATTTCAGCTTTTTCAATTGTAAACTTGCCTTTCGTGTTGTATGCACTCGGAAGCCACAGACAAAAAAAGGCTACTTTACAAACTCACAGAATATCTTCACATGGCCAAACTTTGCTCTGATTGGCTGTTCCACAGAATCTAGTCGAAGAAGTTAGTAGCAATTAGAACATGTCCTATTCCTCAAAACCAGTCAAGCAGTCAGCCAGGCGGCCATGATTACTACCCAGAAAGTTAGTTCATCGCCAACTAACTAGAAATCCAGTTCCGTGTGATAGGGGCTTTAGTTTGGTGCGGGGTACATTTAGCTACTAACACGTCGCAAAAATCGGAACAAGCAGGTTATTGATTTTGTAGCGTTCGATTTATTTTTATTGTATTTTTGTACTTGTAGACTGCAATCATGTCTAATTGTGCTTTAGCAAGCTATGAAAACTATAACCAGAAAACTAAAGGAACTGACATAAAATGTGGATTTCCAGTCGATAATTGCGTAAGTAAACAGTGGATTTATACTTGTAGACTAAATGTAAAAAATGCAAGTGTGCAGTGCCAATTATTGTGAAGAAGACCATGTGCGAGATCTAAAAGCAGAATTTCTGTATTTTCCGCCAAAGAACGTGCTGAAGCCAACTGCAGTGTCATCGCCAAAATTACACCCAATTACTTTAGTACCAAATAATCGAGGAAATGGTGTAGTTCTCCTAAACCCGGGTTGGCATGTTTAAAACACACGGCTTTGTTTTTTTACAAATGTTTTAAACGTTTAAAAGAATGTGTTTTAAACATGTTTTTTTAGAAGTGTTTAAAACACATTTTGGTACTTGATATTTTATAGTCTGTGATATTTTTTTTTGTTTGGCAACCCTGTCTTTTCATTAAATCTCCGCGCTTTCCAGATTTCACCAGTGCACCGCTGATGCACGCTTCTGTTTTCCGTATTTCACCGGGGTGCACCAAAGCTTTCACCAGGTTATACCATGACGTCATCAATTTACACCAGCCTCAAGAGGTGGTGCGGCTGGCGAATCAAAATGGCGTCGTCTGCACTGAAACTTCTTCCGATTCGTGATATGCGGGAATGTCACGCCAATTTTGTACACGGAGGGCGAATAAAGTGGATGCAGGCATAAACTGTTAACATTTCTAATACTACTACTCCTTCACTTGCACGCAGAGTGAAATAAAGTATGCCAATGCATCAAAACATGCGTTCATCTTCTGCTGCAACATGCAGGAAAGCATCTATTGACGAAATTCGATATCATTACAAAAGAATACCACTTAAATTCGTACTGCATATGCAAAATAAGATGTCGTTAAATGAAAATATATAATATTCATGAAATATCTTCTGTGATTTTTTTCTGATAAACGCAGATATGTGCGCGCATTCCGAATCTCACTTCCATTTGCTGCAGCATGAAGCTTTCCGAATTTCACCGAAATTGACGACATTTTTGGTGTACCAGTCTGATGCACGCTGGTGAAATCTGGAAAGCGCGGTCAGTGTCAATTAATCCGTGCTTTACGGGTCTCACTTATCGGCAGTGATGTGCGTCTACGCGTAAACAACGATAGTCTACATTCTACACGTAGACTATTGGATGCCGTGGAATACAAAAAAAATTACACTGCGTATCAGTTGCTGATGTGTGAGAACTCTTCGTACTACCCGTGCGTCCCTTTCGATCTTCAGCCGAGAGATCGGGAGAAGCGTGGCAGGCGGCGCTGACGGAGATGCCGACATTTGCGGCTGTAATGCCCGCTTATTTTTATGGACATATGCAGACATTTATATAAATATTGCAAAACGAGCACTAACCTGTGTTATAATTTATCATCTGTAATTCATCCAAGTTCTGCCCTTATATACACAAAAAAATACGCTTTAGAAACGATGTTAAGAGCCACAGATAATAGAACATTTTAATCATAATTTTGACCAGTAACGTCCTGCTTAAGTTTATATCCTTGAAAGAGTTTTGTGTCGATGAGGATCGTTTGGAGGTTTCGAATGTGCAACACTTTATCAAGATTACGCTGCAGACGAACCGTTAAAAGCTAATGGTGTTCGTGAGCTTCCTTGCAATCCGAAATCTCCTAGCTCAAGTTTTTTTGTTCCTTCGCGACTACAGAGCTGTGAATATAGTGGCAGGCAGATGTAAACCAAGAGCGTGTTAATTTCGTACTGTGCGTAAGAGTGTTATTCTTGGTTACTTGCCGTTACTTGTTTGTGTTATTGCAGTGTGTATGTGTGTTGTGTCCGTCAGACGATTGGAATGCCAGCCGCAAGGTTCACGTTAGAACAAAGAATTTTTATGTATGACACTTACGTGAAAACAGACTCGTGTCGAGACGTCTGTAGGCAATTTGTACAGAAATTCCCAGGCGTTTCACCTCCACATAGAGATACGGTTAGACGTCTTGTCCTTAAATTACGAGAAACTGGATCGTTAAATTTTAAAACACCTAAGCAAAAACGACGGATTCTAACCGAAGCAAAACTCGATGAAATTGGTGCAGCGTTAGAACGTTCTCCAAACAAACCTCTACGCCGTGTTTCACAAGAGGTGGGCGTGTCAAAATCATCAGCACATACAGCCACTAAGCTACTAAAATTAAAACCGTAATCTTATAACACAGGTTAGTGCTCGTTTTGCAATATTTATATAAATGTCTGCATACGTCCATAAAAATAACCGGGCTTTACAGGCCGCAAATGTCGGCATCTGCGTCAGTGCCGCACGCCACGCTTCTACCGATCTCTCGGCTGAAGATCGAAATGGACGCACGGTATTTCTTCCAAATTCGAACAATTTCTCACCTAGGAAGAAACCAAATGTAGGATATATTCTACCGTTTTATGGGAAAAAGACCACTCCTGCCTCACGACTGCCATCTGTTGTTGTTTGTTGCATACTATTTATCTTCTTCCATAGTTGGTAATAGAAGAGAAGAGATATTTTGTTGTAAATAGGGTTCTTTTCATTTCTTTAGGAAACAATATAGTTGAAAATGTCACTTTCCTTTCATGAAAGCCTTGAAAATTATTTTTAATGCACTTTAGATTGTCTACGTAGTCTATGTAAACCAGAACCCTATGTAATCTATGCGTAGATTACCTGTATACACCGCATATATACGTAAACTTATAGTCTACGGCACATCACTGCTTATCGGACAACATTTGATCAACCTTATGTACTGACGTCAAGCTGACGTCACGGGAGAGAGCTTTTTAATTTTAGGCTTAATGCCTACGTTAGGTAGGCTAGCTACGTATGCACAAGGTAGCAAAACTGTTGTGCGACAAGAAAGACCTGTGCTTTACTGTAGAAAGCAGTGGCGGAAAAGGGGAGCTATTATTACCCCAACTTTTGTCCCTGCAGTAGAGATGTGTAGGATCCCAAAAAATCGGACCCGACTTCGGGAAATGACTTCCCGACTTTTCGGGATCCCAAGCAGTCGGGAAACACCGAATGGTAATTTTAAAAAGTCGTCAATTCTCGACGTTCTCTGCATTGTAAATGTCTGGAGCTTATCGGAAATTGTTAGTTTTTGTACCAGAAGTGCAAAAACAAGCACTTAAGATGGAAATTACGTGTAGAATTCGAGATTTCAAGAGTTTTGGGAAATTTCGAACATATAACGTCCAGAAAATTTCCGGACTTGTCGGAAAATTGAGAATTTTCCCCGTCCCCATCCCTGTCGGGATTTAAAGAATTTCCTGTCCCGACCCAAAAAATTCTGTCCCGCACACCCCTACCCTCCAGTATGGTAAACCTTATCTCCAAAGGGAAATAAACTCTCCTTGCCGCCACTGTACTCATAAAAATGAATAATGTTTCTTTAACGACCTTAACTATAATTTACTGGGGAAAGGTTGACTTTCTTTTGTTTAAAACATGTTTTAAACATTTTTTAAACTCGTGTTTAAAACTATGTTTTAAACAAAAAAACATGTTTTAAACATAAAAAACAGTTTGTTTTGTTCTTTTTAAAAAAAACACAAATTTTGCCAACCCTGTCCTAAACACTTATCTTCACAATATGATTCGCTTGTAGGACGTGTTAATAAGGTTTGCAGAGATGTACGCTACGAAAGGCAATAAGGAGACGTGCCTTAAACAAGCTAAAGACTATGCTGCCAGAAAAGAGAAAAATATATAGACGAAGGTATATGCACAAACTGCAAGCAATGGTTCGTTGTTGGAAAACATACTCAATCGTTTACAAAGGAGAAACACACGTCTGCATAATGAAGCAAATAGATTAAGATTACAAACAACCTCTATCAACCTGCTATAACTGAATAAAGAAGTTCAAAATCTACAACGTAACCTAACCGACAGTAGTACCTGTGGTAGTACCACAAGAAAAGTCATCGATATCTTAAAAATGTGTTCAACTAGTGCGAAGTACGTAGTGAGCCTAACTGATTTGTTATGTACATTTTATGTAAGTCGGATTTATAATTATTAACAATTTCATTTAACACAGATCGATGTTGATTGTGATTTGTATGTTCCATTATTATGAAAAACGTTGTCGGAAATGGGCATTTCGAAGATCGCGTACTAACTTTCACGCTATTCGAAATTAAATTCACTTAGTACATCTTCAATTCGAGTTACATAGCGTTGTATGCACGATAGTAAATATTGCATGAGTGAATATTACACCCATCACTTTAATGTTTGCAACTTTGTTCAATTTTGGTATTTCACAAATATATTGTGAATACTTTTGTACCCTTCTACTCAATATAAACCAATGGATGTTACATTATTTCTTTGTAGTACATTTCTGTCAAAAAGAGCAAGATCTAAGATTAGTGTAATGCAAGTTACTTCGTTAATGTACAAATATGTGTCGCATATCAGCCTTGGAGTATATTTTCCGGTGATACAACTCAGACACACTGGAAATCGAAATGGAAAATCTGCGGACAAAGTCCTTTAACGAATAATGATTCGTACAGTGGGATCCATGAGTATTACCTTGCAAATTGTCCATCACCATGTTCGTGCACTTTATTTGACCAAATAACAGCTTCAAGAATTAAAAGAAAACTCAAAACAAGCTGTTGACAACTTCTTCACCAGCATACATAAAAATCCATCGCTTAAAAACACATAGGTTTTAAAAAAAAAATTAATGAAAATAGTCATGGACAATTTGCACGGTAATACTCATGGATCCCACTGTACAGTTGCACGGTCAATCATTGTGAGTTCATGTAACTTTTCTCCTTTATTGTTTAATTAAACTAAGATACTTTCATCGATATTCTCAAAGCATTTCATTTACCGTGTGATCATAAATCTACTTCTATAGGCTTGAATTAGTAGGTTAAGTTTGATGTTCCTAGTACTCATCAAGTATTTCGAGTCGGTTAACTTATAAATTAGTACTTGTACGCTTTGGCTCGTCTTCTGCACGCGTTTGTATGTAAAGTTCTTAATACGAAAAAATACTTTTTAGAACTATGACAACGATAACTTGCAGCCAAATTTGAACCAGAGAAATTTAAAATATCTGCAAATTACAAACTGGAATTGCGTTTTCAAAGTCTGAAACTACTATCTTATAAACTATTTCATCATTCTTCCTCCACATAAAACTTTCCAAAAAAATTTTGCATGTGCAACTTTGATCCGTACGCAAATTATTGTACAGTAAATAAATATATGAAGAAGGTTGGGAATTCTTTCGAATTTAGAGTAAGTTTCAAATGCAGAGTAAAATTTTATATAGATTGTATATTGCTTCTTTCACTTGATAATTTCAAAAATAAAGTTACATTGTGGAGAATGGTAAAGATTGGATTTTAAGTATATCAGTATACTTTTAATACTTTCTGATGTTATGTAAAATTTGATATGTTCCTGGAAATGATTGCAACGTTCTGAATGAATAAGAAGGAACGATTCAGAAAACTAAATATTAGGCTTTTGTACTGCGTTGTGTTAACTGTTGTAAATAGATTATACCAGCCTACTATCGGATTAAAAATTACGGATATTCAAGTTTGGACTCCAATTAAAAGTTAATCAGTAGAACCACATAAAAACGAGTTACATCAAAATTCAGCTTATTCAATTCTGTGTCAATCTATAGTTACCAATTTATTTTTGATTATGCCTTCTATTTTTATCATCGTGAGAATAAAATAGGATTATTTTTTAGTTTGGCAAACTATCGCTCTCTTTGAGATTCTATAAATAAAGAACGGGTGTTTTCTATTTATAGATTATATATTATATAATTTGTTTATTTATTATCCAAACTCTAATATCCATAATTTATAATCCGATAGTACTCCTGTGACGTTCTGTGAGGCCCGTAGTACCTCGGAGGCCTCTGTCGATCTCCTTGGCGTAGTGGTTAGCACATCGCGCTTCTACGTCAGGGGTCCTGGATTCGAATCCAATCGGGTAAGACATTGATTTGTCCTTAAGAGTGGCCTGGAGGTTGGCATGAAAGTAGTTTCCTGGCCCGATGCGATACAGAGACACCTAGCGACATATCAGAGGACTAGGAAGAGAACCTTCCTCCCTTCACCACCCCCTCCCCTCCGCGTGACTCCCGCAGTGAGGTTTCCAGGAAAAGGACACCCACCTGTTTCTTTTCATTCTGGTTTTGGAGGCTAAAATTTCTCCACTGGCAAAGCAATTCGCATTTCACTGCTTGCTGGCTGACTCTTGCATGGAACGAGAAGAGTGGCAGGCTCCCGAGACAGAACCTTCATCGCTGAAGTTTTGATTGAATAAATTTGGTTGATTACAGTGGCTACTATAATTATGTTGAATTTTCTTGTTGAGGTTAGAATTATCAATTGAGAGTAAAGAAGGAAAGAAGGAGGTAGAGAATATCAGTTGAAAGAAAGTATTTTTTTTAAGGGGGTGTTCTTTTATACAAAATCGATATATAATAATAATGATAATAATAAGGCAAGAGTTAGTAACAATTATTATGTCAACTATTAACGAATCGAGTCCCTATTAGAGATGGGCAGGAGCGAAACTACCTGGAATTTAAAAAGGGGAAAGGTGGACATGCGTAATAACATATGGAAAAACTAAAAAGGAGAAAGACGGACAAAACAATGTAACAAAATGTACAGTAGTAACAAAGATGTCAGGAAACAATAGTATAATATTGAACATACACTTTGATGAAGTAGTTTTCTTTGTTATGATCTGAATTAAGTCCCTTTGCACAGTTCTCATCGTTGGAGTTCACAGCAGCTTTAATCGGCCAAGATTGATTGATTTTGTTTATTTTACTTCGCCTTTCTGCCACTCTTGGCTAATGATGATATGATGTAATCGATGAAGAGACGCTCACGAAGGACACGTATGCCCAGACTGGATTCGAACCCGGGACCACTGGCGTCGTAGCGAAATGAGATAAATACTCCGCCACGGGGCCGGCTAATCGGCCAAGGGTGGGGACAAACTCTCAGTGGTGATGAGAATCCCCTGTGGAAACATATGACCAGTTCCTGCATCACATTAGTTGCTTTCTCCTATTGTGATTTTTCCCAATGTTAATTGATTGCTTCCCAAGTGAAATTTCAGTCCAACTAATTATAGTATGATCTTCAAGGTCAGCACTATACGTGTTATGAAGAATTCGAAGTAATAATTTGTCAAGTTAGAAAGTCAGCAAAAATTATGTTTTTAAATTTTACATTAATTGAAGATTTGCAAAGAAGCAGTAAACCTTTTTGTTGGTTGATTGATTTAGTGTTTTAAGTCCACTTTATGCACAGTAAGGCTAAGAGGGACTGGACCTACAGTTTAAAGTTGAATCCGAACCACTATGTGCCTCCACCGGGTATCGAACCTTGAACCCCTTGATTACAAGGCGACGACGCTACCACTGCGCCATCGGGGAGGCCAGTGTAAACCTTTTCGTAATCGTTCCACTCCAAAAACAGATGTTTCTGTAAGAGCCACATCATGTTAGTAGTATAATTGGTGCTATAACCAGTGCCGGAAAGGAAGAGCTCCCCTCAAGCAGGTTTGGCTATACTTAAAACAAGCTCAACATGTCCATATGAGCTTTTTGCTCAAGTGTGGAACCCTGGCTAATCCAAGATTTTTGTAAAAATGCCCTCGGGAATTTCTCGGAAAGGAAGAGCCCCCTCAGATTGATTTGCCTATACTTATAAAAGGCACTTCTGTGAGATTGTTGTCCATAAACGTGTCAAAAATTGATATTTTTTTGGCCACACTTAAAACTAGGCCACCCACACCCATACACACCCACCCACACCCATACATACCCACCTATACACACCTACACCCACCCACACCCACCCACACCCACACATATTTACTTCCGGTCCACTTCCGGTCCACTTCCGGTTCACTTCCGGTTTACTTCCGGTTTGCCTACTTCCGGTCCACTTGTGGCCAAGTTGTGGCCTATTTCTGTTTTTTTATCCAGCATAGAGTTTTGATTTGAATCCCAAGAAATTGTATATAAATACCAATGCCAAAAATATCAACACACATACACACATACACATACACACACACACACACACATACACATACACATACACATACACATACACACACACACATAGACACATACACACACACACAAAGCACAGTGCTGAACCCAGCTGATATTTTTTATCCAGCATAGAGTTTTGATTTGAATCCCAAGAAATTGTATATAAATACCAAAGCCAAAAATATTAAGTGTATACACACATACACACATACACACACAAACAAAGCACAGTGCTGAACCCAGCTGATATTTTTTATCCAGCATAGAGTTTTGATTTGAATCCCAAGAAATTGTATATAAATACCAAAGCCAAAAATATTAAGTGTATACACACATACACACATACACACACACAAAGCACAGTGCTGAACCCAGCTGATATTTTTTATCCAGCATAGAGTTTTGATTTGAATCCCAAGAAATTGTATATAAATACCAAAGCCAAAAATATTAAGTGTATCACACATACACACATACACACACACAAAGCACAGTGCTGAACCCAGCTGATATTTTTTATCCAGCATAGAATTTTGATTTGAATCCCAAGAAATTGTATATAAATACCAAAGCCAAAAATATTAAGTGTATACACACATACACACATACACACACACAAAGCACAGTGCTGAACCCAGCTGATATTTTTTATCCAGCATAGAATTTTGATTTGAATCCCAAGAAATTGTATATAAATACCAAAGCCAAAAATATTAAGTGTATACACACATACACACATACACACACACACAAAGCACAGTGCTGAACCCAGCTGATATTTTTATCCAGCATAGAGTTTTGATTTGAATCCCAAGAAATTGTATATAAATACCAAAGCCAAAAATATTAAGTGTATACACACATACACACATACACACACACACAAAGCACAGTGCTGAACCCAATTGATATTTTTTATCCAGCATAGAATTTTGATTTGAATCCCAAGAAATTGTATATAAATACCAAAGCCAAAAATATTAAGTGTATACACACATACACACATACACACACACAAAGCACAGTGCTGAACCCAGCTGATATTTTTTATCCAGCATAGAGTTTTGATTTGAATCCCAAGAAATTGTATATAAATACCAAAGCCAAAAATATTAAGTGTATACACACATACACACATACACACACACACAGTACAGTGCTGAACCCAGCTGATATTTTTTATCCAGCATAGAATTTTGATTTGAATCCCAAGAAATTGTATATAAATACCAAAGCCAAAAATATTAAGTGTATACACACATACACACATACACACACACACAAAGCACAGTGCTGAACCCAATTGATATTTTTTATCCAGCATAGAATTTTGATTTGAATCCCAAGAAATTGTATATAATAAACAACAACAAAAATGCCGAATCAAAAATATTGTAATCAATGCAATAAAAATATATTTAGCTCTAATTGGGCCAGACACCAAAAGATTTGTAATCCGGACAAATACAGAACTCCCACAAAAATATGCCCCAAATGCAATAGAAAATACAGCATGCAATACTTCACATATACACATAAAGATACTTGCTCTGCACATTCATCAACATTGCCCTCACAACCATCTACATCTGGTCTGAAAAGAAAGCATGAAGCACCTGTTAATGCTGGACCTGCAAAGCAGCCACGCCATGCACCCATCCATAGCAGTTTTAATGCCCAACTTAGGGATTACCGGTTTGTATCAGAGCCAAGATGTGGCATTGAGAATTTTTTGAACAGTATAAATTCTGATCTGCAGGCAATTCTTAATGCACAAAATGGCTCTTATAAGCTATCCCTCAAATTGTATACTCAATATAAGAAACCAAACGGCACAAAATTTACACAGCCCCACATAACAGAAACTGTACCGGTACATTCAAATGCAAATTCAGACAGAATAATAAGCAGTTTGATAGATCAATTGAATATTAAACACTCTGAATTTGCAGCAAAAGAGTCTGGATGGAGCCTATGCGGATCTCCACACAAGTTATATGTGAATATTTCTGAATTCAGCTCATTACAAGGTTCTACATATTTGCCATTACCTGTCAATATTAAAAACAAACAAGCCGTGGTTAATATAAAAAATAATGATGAGAAATGCTTTTTGTGGTGTATATTAGCTGCTTTGTATCCAGTTTCAAGGAATCCTGAGAGAATAACTTATTACAAACAACATGAACACAAATTTGATGATGCAATGGAGGGTTTAGAATATCCAATGTCTGTTCAGAATATTGATAAATTTGAAAAAAAGGCCAGGCATATCAATGGCAAACAATTATCTATTAATGTATTTATTTGTTCCACTGGCAATTGCTCGATAGAACCTCTCAGAATCAGTACATTTGATGATGAATCTGCAGTTCCGATTGATCTGCTCTTAATTGAAGGGGATGGCACATATCATTACACTCTGATACATAATCTTGAAGCCTTAGTCAGAACACAACTAGACAAATCCAATAGAATATTCAAGTTGTGCAGAAGATGTTTAACTGTACTTGATGGTCGAAAAATGGTGAATGGGGTTCGGGAAAAAAATGCAGAAATTGCTAAAAACAAGTTAATTGAGCATCTGAAATACTGTGGGAACCATAAACCTGTTCATATGGTGATGCCTAATCCAAGTGAAAAAGCAAAATTCAAAAAGTTTGAAGCCTTGTTGGAACACCCAGCATATATTGTCTGTGATTTTGAATCAAACCTCAAACCTCTTGCATTCTGCAATCCAGATCCTGAAGAATCTTCATTTACACCATACCAGCTACATGAACCTTCCAGCTTTTATTATGTGGTTGTACAGGGTGGTGTTGTTACTAAAAAAGATTCATACATGGGACCAGATGCCATCAAAATATTTGCACATAGAATAGAAAATGAGTGCCGTGACATAGCATCTAACATCTTATTAAAATCAAAGCCCATGTTGCCTTTAACAGAGAAACAGATTGAAGATTTCAACAATGCAGAAAAATGCCCGGTATGTGATTCTGAATTTTCAGATATAAATATCAAGGTGAAACACCATTCTCATACAGATGGTATATTCTTAAAGGCCCTGTGTAATAGCTGTAATATTAAGATCCAGAGACCAAAATTTGTCCCCATATTTTGCCATGGAGCATCCAATTATGATTTCCATCATCTGATCAGGTACGAGGGGTTTGACAAGCAGAATTTAAATATTTTAGCTGAAAATGATGAGAAATATATATCTATTAGCAAAATAATCAAAGTTAATGGTGTTTCTATTCATATAAGATTTCTTGATTCTTACAGAATTTTATCTGCTAGCCTGGCTACACTGGCCACTCAATTATCTGATGATCAATTCAAAATCACATGTGCATTGTTTCCAAATCAGGACCTGAAATTAATTAGGCGGAAGGGTGTATATCCATATGATTATGTTACAGATTTTTCTAAATTTGATGAGTGTTCTCTGCCACCACAAGAAGAGTTTTACAGCAAAATCAGAGGATCTGGAATCACTGATGATGATTATCACCATGCCCAGTTGATGTGGAACAATTTAAAATGCCAGACATTTGGTGATTATCACATGGCTTATTTGAAACTTGATGTGACCCTCTTAGCTGATATAATGCAGGCATTCAGAAAATCTTCTATGCAAAATTATGGACTGGACCCTGTGTATTTTTTCAGTGCCCCGGGCCTAGCATGGCCTGCAATGTTTTTAAACACTAACATACAATTGGATCTTATCCAAGATCAAGATATGTATCTGTTTATGGAGGAAAATATAAGAGGAGGGACGGTGCAATGTTCCCAGAGATATGCCAGAGCAAATAACAAATATATGCCTGATTATGATCCAGCACGGCCATCAAATTATATACTGTATGTGGATGCAAACAGCCTCTATGGTTCTGCCATGATGAAAAAATTGCCATATGCAGGGCTTGAATGGGTTGATGATTTCAATATTGAAGATCTTAAGGACTTCGATGACAGTAATTATGGCCTCTTCTTAGAGGTTGATCTGACAATTCCTGATGATTTGCACAACAAATTTTCTGATCTGCCCCCAATTCCTGAGGTTCAGTGCTCACCTGGCTCTAAACAGAAGAAGCTCATGATGACACTGGAGCCAAAACAAGGCTATGTCATATATTACAAAAACCTCCAGTTCCTGATGAAACATGGTGTTCAAGTAACCAAACTTGGCAAAGTCTTAAGGTTCAGGCACTCAAGATGGTTGAAACCATATATTGATACAAACACGGAGCTTCGAACATCCGCAAAGAGCCAATTTGATAAGGGCTTGTTTAAATTGATGGTGAATTCAGTGTATGGCAAAACAATTGAAAATGTCAGAAAACATACCGATGTTAAAATAATTACTGACCCCAGCCTGAGCAAAAAATTGGTTGCAAAGCCTAATTTCAATTACAGAAGAATTTATGATGAGCACATGGCACTCTTCAACATGAAAAAAACAAAGATCAAGTTTGATAAACCTATTTATGTAGGGGCTGCGATATTGGAAAATGCCAAATTACATATGTTAATATTGTATTATGATGTGTTGAAACCTTTTTATAAGGATCGTGTAAAATTGATGTACATGGACACGGATAGTTTTATTCTTGATATTAAAACAGAAGATGTTTATCAAGATATAGCACAGCCTGAATTGCTTGAATATTTTGATACCAGTGAACATACAAGGATTCAACCCCACAACAAAAAGGTGCCTGGCAAGTTAAAAGATGAAACACTTGGTGATGTTATTGTGGAATTTGCTGGGTTAAGTGCCAAGATGTACAGTTTTAAAACATGTAGTGCTGTTGTCAAAAAGGCCAAGGGCATTGGCAGAGTGAGTGTTGACAAAGAGCTCCAATTTGAAGATTATAAAAATTGCATCAAATCTCAGAATTTAATCAAAACATCAGAAAATAGAATTCAGAGTGTGGATCACTTGCTGACTAGCAATATTGTAAGAAAAGTGGCTCTGGACCCACATGATGATAAGAGATGTGTTTTATCATGTGGCATACATACTTTACCATGGGGTCATTGTGATTTGAAAAATGGGAATCAATGCCCAATTACAGAGCATGATTTGAAATAAATAAACATGCCTATGAACTTATTTGGGTTCAAAAAACAGGCTATTATGGACCTGCCAACACCACAAGCCTCTCCTGATATGCTGTCTAAACTGAGTGGCTTGTTAATTATTCATCTGAACAGCATACTTACAGATGTTGATGATAAAACAGGTAAAACATTGTACATATTTAACAATAATTTGAATCACTACCAATTACCTGTAGGTGGGCAATTGCAATTTATTACAACCCCTGAGGGCAATGTCAAAATTTCAGTAGGGAGAAATATTTACAGAATTAAGCACTCAAACATGGTTTCTGGCACTGTTTATACTGTTTCTGCTGGTGACTGCTTATATATTGAGGTCCCAGGATCCTATGACAAGCTTATACCCTTTTTTATAGAATTAAGAATCAGATACTCTATAATAAATAACCGATAAATCAAAATGCCTAATGATATTTTTGGCCATACAAGACATGAAGATCACAGTGATGAGATTCTGATGCTTGATGTCAGAGTCAAGAAATTAAGAAGTGATTTACAAGCTTTACAAACCACACTGAATGCCAGTCTTCAATTAGAAATTACAAATTTGCAATCACAATGCATGGACCCTCTTCTTAAAATTGATTCTGAACTCAAATTGCTGCTTCAGAAATATACTGACCTGGCCACATTGGATAATTTTCAAAGTTTAGAAGAAGCTGTAGCAGCTCTTCAAGCCAAATTTAAGACCCAGGCTAACAATTCTGAGCAATTGAAACAACAATTAGAAGAGCAGATAAATAATGTCCAGGCACAGCTCCAAACAATTGTCAAAAGCATAAAATCACAAGAAGATTTTGATCTAGTGATTTCCACTCTAAAGGAACAGATTCAGTCACTCCAAATACCTAATCTGGACCCTCTGAACAATGCCATAGCCGAGGTTAAAGAAAAAATTGAGACACTTGAAAATTTTATGAACAATTTGCCATCTTCTGATGCTTTGAATGCAATAACTCGGAGTGTTGCAAATATTAAGCTGCAACTTGAAACATATGAAGATTTTGGAAAAATTCAAAGTTCCATAACCCATCTTGAAGGTACAATAGCAGCAGTGCAAAGTGATTTGGCAAATGTACTAGAATCCCGATTGCCTGGGATTGTAGATACTCTTCACAGTGTCCAGCACCAAATCACAAAGCTGGAAAACCTCAACACTGAATCTGAGCTATCTCATTTTCATCACTTGATCGATGATATCCAAACAAAACTTGAAATTTTACAACAATCAACACCCACTCAGGCAGATATAGCCCTGCTCCAAAATGCTATGCAAAATGTGGCTGATGCTTCTGAATTAAACAATGTGAAATTGGCACTTGAATCTTTGCAAAATACTGTGTCAAATCTGCCTACATCACAGGAACTTAAAAATATAAAGAGGGCAGTGAATCGCATATTGAAATCAGAAGATATCAAGAATATCCAAGCAGAGATCAAACATCTCACACAGACAGTGGCCACTCTACCAACCAATCAACATATTAATGAACTGCATGCCCTGTTTGAGGATATCAGAAGACAGGTCCATGATCTTACTGCTCAAAATTCAAAATTGGCAGTTGTTGAAAATTTGCAACAAATTGTAGCTAATATCAAGCAACAGCTAGGGACCATGGAATCTAATCAAGCAAATGCCCTGTCTGTTTTTGCCACCCAGCTACAAGAAATTGTGCAACAATACAAAAAACTTGTTGTGGACATAAAAATTAAGCCAGGCCATGATGATGTTGTTAGAACCATTAATGAGCACCTTGAATCTGTAACAAGCAGATTGCTCACAGCAGAAAAGGAAATAACAGGCATAATCGAGAATCCAAAACATACAGTAATTCTTGAATTGTACAGCATCCCCAACAGAGAATATGATTCTCCATTTACACCAGGTGGCAAAATATATATGCTGTCCCCTGCACAATTTTATTACCAATTTTTTGTTGGGGGCACATTGAGACCAATCAAGATCAAATATTGGCATCAGCCACAGGCACACCACTACCCTACATTATCAATAACAAATGCTGAGATCAAAGTGAAAATCACCAGTGTAGAATTGGAGGATTTTACAAACCCCAATACATTAGAAACAGCCTATACTGAAGATGATGGCACTTTGGAATTTAAAATACATATTGGAGACAAATTATATTTAGAAAATCCTGCAGTCTCAGCTGCTGAACACCCCATAGTTGCAATATTCTTGTTTACATATTATGTCTAGACAAATTATTGTTGATGAATTACACAGACAAGCCAGACATAATTATAAGAGACTGCCAGTAGTTACAAAAGGCATCGATGATTTATGGCAGTGCGACTTGATTGAAATGGCAAGTGGACAGTTGAAAAACTTAGACAAAATCAACAAGGGCTACAAGTATCTACTCACTGTGATAGACACATTTTCAAAATTTGTCTGGGCTGTGCCACTCAAATCCAAGACTGGAACATGTGTTACAGAAGCCATCAGGACAATCATCAATCAGAGTGGAAGATCCCCGTGCTATTTGCAAACAGATAATGGCAAAGAATTTTATAATTCAGTGTTTCAACAATTTATTAAAAGCCAGGCAATACAACATTATTCGAGTTACAGTGATCTCAAAGCCTCAATTGTAGAGAGATTCAACAGAACCTTAAAAAATCTTATGTATAAACAATTTACCCTCCAAGGTAATTATAAATGGATTAATATTCTTCCAGAACTTCTACATAAATATAATAACTCGGTCCATTCTACAATCAACATGAAACCCTCTGAAGTAACTTCATCTGATGAGCAAAAATTGATCAGCACTGTTTATTATCCTAAATACCAGCCAACAATAAGAAAGGCCAAATACAGGGTGGGTGATCAAGTAAGAATCAGCAAATATAAGCACTTATTCAAAAGAGGCTTTACCAGAAACTGGAGCACTGAATTATTTACAGTGGTTCAAGTTAAACCCGGGACCCTTAACACATATATAATAAAGGATCACCGAGGAGAAATTCTCAAAGGCAGGTTCTATGAACAAGAGCTCAGCAAAACTAAACAGCCTGACACATATCTCATAGAAAAAATTATCCGCAGAAAAGGCAACAAGTTATTTGTCAAATGGCTGGGTCATCCGGAAAACAGCTGGATCGATGCAAACAAAGTGATAATATGAGCACCTGGGATATTATAAAAAGGCTACCAGAAGCTGAACAACAGAATAAGAGAAATGGCAACTTGCTACCTGATAATATTAGGTGTCTTATTGTTGGGCCATCTGCTTGTGGTAAAACTACACTAATGGTTGATAATTTTTTATTGGCACCCAACTGGTTAGACTGGAAAAACAGGCATTTGTATATCTTCTCTAAGAGCTTGGAACAATTAAAATATCAGCAGTTAATGAAGCTATATGATGGATTGGATATAGCCACTTTTGAACCAGATGTTAAGCCACTTCATGACTGTCTCGATAATTCTGTTGTTGTGTTTGATGACATTATACTGGATAATCAAAACAAGGTTAGGAATTTCTTTACACAGGGCCGGCACAAAAACATTGATTGCTTCTACCTGGCACAGACTTTTTCAAAAATACCCAAGCAGCTGATCCGAGACAACAGCAATTTTATATGTGTGTTTCATCAAGACCATACCAACCTCAAACACATACATGATGAATATGTAGGTGGGGACCTGAGCTACAATAATTTTTCCAAGTTTTGCAGTATGTGCTGGAACCAGGACAGTTATGGGTTTGTCACAATTGATATGACAAGAACACCCAATAGTGGCAAATACAGAAATAAAATCAACAATTTTCTAGACATTGAAACATATATAAATAACCATGAAAAGGCCAATCATTGATGATCTTAAATTAAGAGATTATCTTGTAAAAAGATTTAAGGGATGGAAATCAGAGAACCGGGGAATTTATGAAAAACACAAACAAAAAGAACAGCCTGTAATTGATGCTATTAATAATTTAGGTAAAAATATCAAAACTGTTACAGAGCAAAATCAAAATTTGATCACAGAGCTTGTACCTGTAGCTGCAAGGAACATATTAGATTATCCATTCACCCCACTTTCCAGTATTCATACACCTAGTCCTATTGCTCCTAGAAGAATTGAAGCTACTCAGGATCCTATTGAATTGGGTCTTCTTGCTCAAAAATATCTAACCACACCTAAAGACAATAAAGATGAGGTGTTTGGCTTATATGCTGACACAGAGCTTGATGGCAGCATCATACATAGAATTGGCAATTTCAGAGTAACATTTATGGGAGATGATATAATTGTATATTCAGAATCTCGTCTCGGAGAAAAAGGTGCTTTTGTTAAGTACACCGGCACACCTGGATTGTGGGAATTGATGACTAGGAAAAGGCCTGGCAGCTATACAGATCAGGATTATGAGGATTACAAAGAAATATTAATAAAATCAGATGCTCTATACCAGAACAATGATCCCACACAAAAAAGAGTGAAGTCGAGCAGTGGAGCAAAATACAACAATTTAATCAAGCCCATATGGTCACAGATCAAGACAGGCAGTGGCATCAAACAATACAACACCCTGCCCAAAGAATTTGTGTGGGTTGATGATGTCAGGAAACTTGTAGATAGGTTATTGGTGATAGCTGGGGAGGAAAATGCTGGGAACCACAATTTTTACAATGAAAAGGTTGGAATTATGGACATGATAAGCACCAAATTGTCTAATTTTATAGTGAATGACACTAAGGGGATTGGATATCTCATAAAAATTATTAATACTCTACCACCTAAATTTTGGAATATTTCTGAGGGTCGGGGCCTTGTTAATGACATTATAAACAAGCTGCCATTTGAACTACATATTCCAGGTTATCAGTATTGTGGTCCAGGCACAAAATTGGATCATAGATTAAACAGAGGGGATCCTGGTGTTAATCCCCTAGATGCTGCTTGTAGAGACCATGACATAGCATACAACACACATTCTGATCTTGACAAAAGACATGTTGCAGACAAGAAATTAGAAGAGGCTGCATTTGGCAGGTTTGTAAGCGAAGATGCATCTTTGGGTGAAAAAATAGCAGCATTGGGAACCACCATAGCTATGAGCACCAAACAAAAACTGGGGTGGGGGTTGTGAATATGTATATAATAAACCTACAATGAAGGCCAAGGGTGTTATGTATCAAATACCTTATGCCATTTGAACTACATATTCCAGGTTATCAGTATTGTGGTCCAGGCACAAAATTGGATCATAGATTAAACAGAGGGGATCCTGGTGTTAATCCCCTAGATGCTGCTTGTAGAGACCATGACATAGCATACAACACACATTCTGATCTTGACAAAAGACATGTTGCAGACAAGAAATTAGAAGAGGCTGCATTTGGCAGGTTTGTAAGCGAAGATGCATCTTTGGGTGAAAAAATAGCAGCATTGGGAACCACCATAGCTATGAGCACCAAACAAAAACTGGGGTGGGGGTTGTGAATATGTATATAATAAACCTACAATGAAGGCCAAGGGTGTTATGTATCAAATACCTTATGCAGGTCTCAAATCTCTTGGGCCTATTGACAGTCTTTTAACCAAAAAGCAGCGCAAGAAGAAAAGCTCTTGTATTGCCAAGGGTCATGGGATGAAATTGTTGCTTAGTACCCCCCAATTAAAAAAATTACAGCAATCAAGAAAAAAATCACATGTGGGGGGATTTATATTTACCATCCCTGCCATCTTAGCTGCTCTCGGGGCTGTTGGGAGCTTGGCTGGGGGATCAGCCGCCATAGCAAAAACAGTAATAGATGCCAAGAAAAATAGGGCAGAATTAGATGAGCAGAGGCGCCATAACCTGGCTATTGAGAAACAAGGCAAAGGTGTTAAGAGAGCCATGAATAAGTTTAAAAAAAAACAAGAGCCACTTACGAACCAAGATATTGAAGCTTTAATCAAGCCACTGGGCATCAAACATTTTAGAGGTGTGTACATGTCTGATTCTTTACCGGAACAACCACTCAACAAAGAGTGTGGCATTGTTAATTTGGATTACAAAAATCAGGGCACTCACTGGATCTGTTATCTTAAATATTTAAAAGCTGAGGCATTTGTGTTTGATTCATTTGGAGGTGTTCCGCCTGAAAATTTAATAAAATATCTAAAATCACCCAATCTTTATTACAATAATACCCGTGTTCAAAACTTCAAAGATGTTAATTGCGGACATTTGTGTTTATATGTTCTTAGATATATGTCTCAAATAAATAAACCATCAATTGAAAATTTTCAAAAAGCCTTGTGGTATCTGAAACATCATGGGGGTATTCCATCTCACCAGCCAAAATTCAATATTGAAACTCAAATTACATGTTGATATAGTGTATCCCAAAACAATAGCTCTCAGAGCATTTTACGGCATGTACTTGATCTCTAATATTACACACCACAACAACAAAATTGCAGTTGGGGATCAAAAAATTGTCATCACTCCAGGGCAGTATAATCTATCTACTCTAAATGCTCAATTACCCAGAGGTGTAGTGTTAAGTCAAAATTCTGTCACTCACAGAGTAGAGATTGTGTCTGCCACAGAGACAGTGGATCTGGGTACTATAGGAGAGCTGTTAGGCTTTGAGAACAACACAAAACTTGAAGCAGGCATCAAACACACTGCTATGAATATACCTAAATTCTTAGCCATAGAGACTCTAAATATTCACTGTAATGTGGCTGAGGGTATGATCACCAAATCAAATGGCATAGGCACTCACAAACAAACCGGGATCATTGCAACATTCAAACCTAATTCTGAATTCATGGAGCCAATTATCTACAATCCAGCCCCAACATTATATTTTCCTGTGTGTCATAACAGAATAGATTATATTGAATTGATGGTCACTAATGAAAAAGAAGAATTAGTTGATTTTGCTGGAGCCACAACAACTGCTATCATAGAGATTAATATTTAAATAAAAATACATACAAGAAGAAAATGGAAAATATTGAGAGTTATGAGCTACAATCATTCCCCCCAAACAGGAGGACATTTGCAAATTTAAATCAACCCAACACAGAGATTGAGGTTGATCTTGATGTAGGGGATGGCTTTATACACCCCCACAGAGCAGATCTATACATCAAATTTGATGTTGTAAAGCTCGATGGAACAGATTATGCGGCAAATTCAAATATAAGACTTGTAGACAATTTTGTGCCACATCTATTCTCTGAAATTGAGGTCAGAAAGCATGGCGTTGTTATAAACAGAGTGGATTATCCCGGCATTACCTCCACAGCTTTGGCCACACTAAAATTATCCAAAACCGAGGCTTCATACTACAAAATAGGTGGATTTGAGGCTGGTGATAAGATATTATCTAAAAACCACACTGTACTGTTCCCCATGCGCCTGTTGCCAGGATTCTTCTCAGATTACAAAGATATTATGTGGAAGGGTGGTTTAAGAATTACATTTAGAAGAGCTGCAAATGATAACAATGCTCTGATGAGGTACAGTGCATTAAACCCTACAGGGGAAGCTCTGCCTAATACCCTACCTGATGAGGGCAAATGCATTATTCAGACTATGGAGTTAAGAATCCCTGTTGTTGAATATGAGGCCAGTTATGCTCTTAAATACAAAGCTGATATAATAAAAAATCCACAGGTTCCTCTGCAATTTTATACGTATCAATGTGTACAGAAGCCCGCATCTGGTACATATTATGAGTTTGATGCTACAAATTCATTCTCCAGCATACAATACGACATGCCTGATTTTGTGGTGGTATTGTTTCAGACTGGAAGACACAACAATCAGGAAAAAAATTCAAGTAAATTTGATAACTGCAACATCAAGAACATATATCTTAAAAATGGCAGAAATGAGGTTTTTCCTAGAGAAAATTACAATTTAGACATGTCCAAGGATGATTTCCTCAAATTATATGAGGCATTTTCGGCTTTCAAGAGGGTCACTACAGGCAATACTGACATGTATTACAATCCAGATGAATTCAAAGCACAGAGACCCATGTTTGTAATTAACACTTCAAAAAGAAAACAAGTTGTGGTGAATGACAGGACAAATATTAAAATTATCTGTGAATTCCATGAGGCATTACCTGATGACACCACATGTAGTGTTATTCTCATAGGTGAAAAATCATATGTTTATGATGTAAGAAATGAGAGAGTCACGGAGCAATTCTAGAGGGTCTCTGCGACAAACCGGAAGTAAACCGGAAGTGGACCGGAAGTGGACCGGAAGTAAATATGTGTGGGTGTGGGTGGGTGTGGGTGGGTGTAGGTGTGTATAGGTGGGTATGTATGGGTGTGGGTGGGTGTGTATGGGTGTGGGTGGCCTAGTTTTAAGTGTGGCCAAAAAAATATCAATTTTTGACAAGTTTATGGACAACAATCTCACAGAAGTGCCTTTTATAAGTATAGGCAAATCAATCTGAGGGGGCTCTTCCTTTCCGAGAAATTCCCGAGGGCATTTTTACAAAAATCTTGGATTAGCCAGGGTTCCACACTTGAGCAAAAAGCTCATATGGACATGTTGAGCTTGTTTTAAGTATAGCCAAACCTGCTTGAGGGGAGCTCTTCCTTTCCGGCACTGGTTATAGCACCAATTATACTACTCATGTTTGTTTGGAAGTAGTGATGTTCTATGACACACACACACACACACACATACATACATATCCTCAACAGGTCCTATAGACCAGCAATGTCAAACTCAATTCGTGAGTAGGGCCGCATAACGATAATGTCAAAACTATCCGGGCCACACATCTACCGTAGAACCCCAACACCTTAAAATCCAGAACTAAGTGGTTCGACCCAAGGGGGCCGAAGGGAGGGGGGGATTCCAGTGATTATTATTGCAGCATCGATATGTAAATTATATAGACCTCCCCCCATATTTTTTCATGGTTATAGTATTTTACATGTTACTTTCGAGTATAAATTGGTTACAATTGTAACTGTTTGTTTGCAATTATAGTTTCGTTTCACACAGATTTCACTGTTTTTTTAACAAGCTTCTCAAAAGTGTGCAATAAGTTTTTTGTTAGCATGAAACTCTTAATGCAGAGAACAAATGTTTTGTCAGTCATTCTTGATCATTCGGCTGTTTCATTAATCTTCATTATGGAAAACAACTTTTCACCAAGGCAAGTGCAACCAAAATTAATAAAATTTCTACAGCAAAATAGCTTATTCGAGGATACTGCTATGGGAGATATAAGAAAAATCAAGGATAGCCCACCTATACGAGTTGCACTGCAATTAAATAAGTTCCATTCGAAGTTAGGACTTGCACACGCATCATCAAAAGAAAAGGGAGCAGAGCAGAACAAGATTATTGCCCTTCGCACCCTCTGAAGTCTTGAAACCTGTTTCCAACTTCATCACGTAGTATTTTTACTGTGCACAAATATTCCTGTCATTCCTAGTATTCCTGAGAAGTTGGGAAGGACAAATTATAACTTTATTAAAAAGTTTTAATATAACGGAAGACTGTAACTTTGCAAAATGACCTCCACTTCCTTCAAAATATCAACTCTTGTGTCACGGGGAGGAATCATTCAAGTAGTTTTACTGTCATATCGAGATAAGAATCGCATCCACGAATGAAGGGAGCTAACCGTGCTAGCTCACAGACGTGCGTAATTTCGCATATTGTGAGGGAAAAGGCAACAACACGAACAATTTTCGCTTTCAATTGTTCATTGACTAAGTCATAAATCCTCTCCTCAACTGTATTTCTGATGTTTTTATTAGCGTTGCTTTTCTGCCACGTTTGCCTAATGGCGACGATGAGGATGAGTAATGATATGATGAATTTGATGAAGGGACACATACAAAGAAAACCCATGCTCAGGCCAGGATTCGAACCCGCAACCTCTGATGTCGCAACGGGTTGTGATAACCACTCCGCCACAGATTATGGCAAATTTATTTCGTGATAAAGAAATACTTCTGAATGGATTTATTTTATCAGGGTACAAAAGTTCTACGCTTTTCAGTATTCACTTCGCAACAAAAGTAAGCATTTCACTTGAAAAATCTACATTCCTCTTCTATAGTCCTTTTCTTACTCCAACGAAGTTTGGGCAGCGATATGGTTCTCTGAAACTTTTACAGAAACTGGCCTTTCTTCCAGGTAAATCCTTGAAAATCAAGAAACAGACTCATAGGCGACAGAAAGTATGCACGCTGCCCTCCCCCAGCTGGCAAGATATTTTCGTACTTCAGAAGTAACCTGTCAATCACCTTGCTTAGTTGACACAACACCTACTCTATAATGGAATGTATACCTGTGTAGGGAAAATTGGTCAATGTGTTGAAGTTTGGATGAGTCTGGTCTTGTATCACGAGAAAAGAGAAAACTGGATAACTACAAATGTATAGATAATTTCAAGCATGAAGTGTTAAGTGGGGCCAAGGCGGGCCGCATTAACGTATGCTGGGGCCCGCGGGCCGCGAGTTTGGCTGGCCGAAATATCAGGAGAAAAGTTGTTACGCTTCATACACGAGACTCGAACCTGCGCGCGTCCCGTAGCTGGAGCCCCAGGTACCAAACTCAGGACCTTTTGACATTATGAGGTTCATCTTTACCATTACGCTATAGGGGAGGCAAAATATATCCGAAACTAAGAAGACAGTTTGAATGGACATGTAGAATGTAGGAGGCAGGGTTCGCGCTGAAGAGGAAGAAGACAGGGAATTCTCCCTCCCCTTTCCTAACCTGTACATCTCTAATGTAATTCTCAACCAAGCCAAGAATCTTGTCCTTCTAAATTTTATGTCGCTTTTGTTATTGTTAATGAAGAATTCAAATTAATAATTTCTTTAAATCTCAAGTTAGCAAGTCAGCCAAAATTATGTTTTTATACTAAATTTTACATTAATTGAAGATTTGCAAAGAAACAGTAGACCTTTTCATGATCTTTCCACTCCAAAAACAAATATTTTGTAAGAGTCACATCAAGTTTATGATTGGAAGTAGTGAAGTTCTAGGAACCACACACACACACACATATATGTAAGCAACAACAATAGTAGGTTATTGTAATTTGGAGAGGATGTGATTTGTGAGCGGAACAAGCATGGGAATTTAACGAAGTTCCTTTGCGAATCATCAATTGTGTGTTAGTGTGTGTGTGTACACGTATTTCCTATCTGCACAAAGTACTACATGTGAGGTAAAACTATCGAAATGTAAAAAGAGGAAGCGCTACCACCCTCCCCGCCTTTTCTACATTTTATTCAAATCGAACACGAGGCACGTATCTAGATATATATTTCGGAGGGGCGTCCTAACGTAATGTCTCAAAATAATAATATTAATAATGTTAAATTAAAATAAGTATAATTATATTAAATTAATTAATATATTTTTATTACATGAATAGGTAAGAAGGCGGTATAACAACAGTGCAGTATAACATCACGTATTCATTATCTAGCTTACGTGTAGTTAAGGTCGGCAAAATTTGTAAAAAATATAAACTGCCCTGGCAAGGAAATTAATGTCAAATAGATAAAGAATATAATATTTATTGAGTATGAAAAAATGATGTTAGATCCAGTTGACGAAAGTAAAATTCCTGGTAATATTTTGTTTGCATATTATTATAAGTAGTAATAATTGTTGCATAAATCTTCTTTGGTACTGTCATTCAAAATCGTATTGCTTTCCAATATTCTTGCGGAAATATACAATTTGCGATTAAACAACAACCTTATTTTCATTACTTAATTGAAGTTATTTTATAATCTCATTATTTTCATTATTTAATTTTTGTACTTGGTAAGTCTTTCGGGGGGGAGGTTGGGACACCTGGACCCCCTAAATACGTCCTTCGCGGTAGGGGTCGAGATAAAGTTACTGTGTCACTGGTTGCAATTCACGGTAAATATGCTCTGCTTCTCTACACTCAAACATACACAAACTCATGGCCTTCCTGCTTTCTTGGTTTCTTGCCTGGGAAAGAGGCAATAAATCAAGCTGTGACAGCTACGGGACCTTCTGACGAGGGGACGGAACCCAGCTGTGCAGAGAATTAAAACACCCGCGCGAACTAGCCCTCCCGTCAGCCTGGGGCAATTTTCGAACAGAGACATCTAGTGGCCAAGTGGCGAACTATCATGAATGAAATTCGGCTGAAGCGGCCGTATCTTTCGCCGTCGATAATACATGACATTTTTAAACAATCATTTTGGGCTGTGCAAGTGACTTTTGAAAGAAAAGCCCTCCCTATCTTAGTCATAGAAGGATTGAGCATTACGTTAGTATGCATCATAATGGCCATTTTCGTTGGTGCTACCCACAAATCCTATAACCATTCTATGCTTATTTACGTATTTCCTTATGGGAAATTGAAAAAAAATAATGGAATTTGTGCACATTTATCGAACTGAAATTGCATAAATGTGTCATGTACTCAAAGTTTCATAAAGTAAGTTCACATCTACTGCGTGTTTTCCGGCAAATTTTTGTCCTAAAACGTTATATTCAACAAAATGCAAAAAAGCCCATGTTAAATTTAAGCACTTTTCACGGCGACCTTCGCCAAACTCCACCTCCCTCTTAATGAGAAAATTGAGAATTTAGTAAATGTGATAGTATATGTGAAAACAAATATTGATTGATTGATTTGCTTCATTTTACTTCGCTTCTTGTGCCACTTTTGGCTAATTTGCGAAGATAGGGATGAGTGATGAAATGATGAATGAACACTCACAAACATCCATGCCCAAGCCAGGATTTGAACCAAAACCTCTGGCCTTGAATTGCGATGTGCTAACCACTACGCCAAGGAGGCCGGCTTGTGGAAACAAAGAAAGAGATCGAAAGGGGGGACTACCTCTTATGGGTTTTCCTTTCATATTTAAAAAAAAAATACAGAAAAGCAAAAATAAAGCAAATCTGTCAATCAATTCTTTCTTTGTAACTCTTTCACTATGCAATTCTTCTTTAGCATGCAACGTTTCTTATTAAAATCATAATACGATTTATGAAATAATGAAATCTGAAATTCTAATGAGAACACGGACAACCTTCTTTGAAATATATCGATCAGGTTTCAGAAACATGAATTTTTACAATACGTTTGCATGTGCAATTTTTCCTCTTTTAAAAGTAGCATGTTTTAATTATGTTACTAATCATTAAAGGAATACCTCAATACCATCCCTAAGTATGATAATTATTATTTACCCCTCAAAGTAATGAAACACTTTCCCTCTCTGAAACTCGCATAGAAATGATAGCGGCCGTTTGCTTCGGCCAAGCCCCGAACGAACATAACCGAAGGGGCGCCGAGCATAACCAATCCTCCCACATGACGTCACGCGCTCGTGCATGATCGGCAATTTTCGGATGGCGCTACCTTATATATTAATTTACCTTGAGCCAGCCCTTACTTAAGTTCACCTTTTAAAAAAAACTAGGTCGGTGCGGTGACAATACATTATTTGTCCAGCTTAAACAAAAGCGTCTCGACAGCAATTACGCTCACGTGGGCGGACGTTTTCCTTTTACATGACCTCACGTGGTTCCAAACATAACAATAACCTCCGTTGAGTGACGCAAACATATACTCTCTAGCAAGCGGGACTTCAACACTTCGCCGCGACGAGCAATTTATATTACCAGGCAAATACTTTAAATAATCACATACGCGACCTGACGTAGCCAGCAGCGACACAGCGCTGACACATACTAAAATGAGCAAACCTCAAATAGATTAAACAATGAAGCGGGCGGCGCTTTACTCTAGTAGTACGCACTTTAAACAAATACAAAAGAAGCACAAACAACTGCGAATTTAAGATCATTAAAAAATCACAAGAAATAAGTAAAATTGACCTGAGACAAATAAATTACAAATAATAAGCGCAACGGGAGTTTGGTATGAAGTTTCGAGTTGTGTGCGCGTTTTCAAAATGTTGACGAATTTCAAGGGCATTCCCTAAATATCAATCGAGCCGTCACGTGTCGACATTATTACAGATGAATACATTACCACCTCTCAGGTTCCACGGCGCCTCCTGGTGTCTTCATGGGCGATTGAAATCACTTAGTATGCACACGAAAGGTTTTCCTATTCTTCCTCGATCGTGACGACAACAATGCGAAGAGCGTTCAAGCATCTGGTTCCTCGGCGGATCAGTGATGATTGGTCGTCGGCGTCGCTCGGGAACGTCAATGGGCTAGGTGTCTCTTCCTCTCGGGATCGGTGAACATCTCCGTGGTCTGGCGCGATTCGGACGTCGCATCTGGGCGGTGGGCGGTCGTTCTTGGCTCGTCGGCGTCTTCTCCATCACCGTCGGACGATCTCAAGCGTCCGGGACGTCAACATGGCAGCGTTCGACATCTCTCTCTCTCTCTCTCTGTGTGTGTGTGTGGCGGCTGGTAGACATCAGGCGGCGTAGCTCGGGTTTCTTGGCATGTTGTAGGCAATGGTCGGTGTCTCGTCTGGCATCGGGCGAATCGAGGGTAACCCCTCTCCTCTTCTCAATTCCGTTAGCCCGCCATGATTTTTGATGTTCCTTGTTTCACAAAAACTATAAACGGCGTAAGATTATAACGGAAACACAGTCTCGCTTCAATTTCCTACAGCGGTTGAGGTAAGCGCACTCGTATCGACTTACTGCCTATAACAAAACAAAACAAAGTCCACGGTATACGGAGAGGTGGCACGGAGGTGCTCTCGATACAAGAATCGCGGTAAAACTGTGTGTCGAAAATGCATGTCCTTCGTTTTATCCGGATTTCGAAAAAGGACGCTCGGCGGTCGTTGAAGGGACGCTTCCGGAGAGGTCATTCCACTTCGCTCCATTGTCTCCCAGGCTGGACAGGGTCGTGCTTCGGGTTTAGTTCCTTCGGATTAAGCTGCAGTCTCGCTGGCGCCCAGAGCTCAACTGCAATCCGTGCCCATAAACTGATCGATTATAACCAATTCGATCTGGCATCCGTAATTCTTGCTTGATCGCGACGAAACTCCACACGTCCGTCCTTTCACACATGTTGCTGCGCTGGTAAAAGTTTCACATCAATCCGGCCACTGGAACCAGAGATATTTAAATGGCTGTCGTTACGGTCGAATTTCCTAAGCTTTAAACGCATAACGTGACCTTTCAGGTGCTCGCCCGTCAGACTCGCGACTTCCTTTCTTTCTCCCGTTGGCTTGGCATATCAAATATATATATATATATATATATATATATATATACACACACACACACAAATAAAGACACTCAACACCTTGATTAATCACATTTTTTACGGCTAATGGTTAGAATAATAATAATAACGAGGCAGGTCGACGGTAAATCTGACTGTCACGTTGTTTTGCCATAATTTGTTTGCGAAAAATGCCTCACATATTCCCGATTTTTATGTTTGTATATAGAAGTAAGTTGAAGCGATGGCACTGGTCTACCTAACAATTTGCAATTTCTCCTGAAAAGATCTTGTTCCAAAAGGTTTCACCAGCAAATCTTCTATCACATCCATTATCCTTTAATACAGCACTATCACGACAAACACTAACACCTAAATAAATAATAAACACCAAGCACAGCACAAAGCCAACGACCACACGCATTCAGTTTCATGCGCCAAATTTCTGTTGTTGTGTTCCTGGCTCAGAATGAAATTCCCTATGAATGATAAAAAAAATACCCTTTCCGAGCTCGAAATTCTCTGCGATGACAGGTTTTAAAAGTTCGAATCGTTGCAGGCCCGAGCCAGAATTTTATTTCGGGGTGGGGGTGGGGAGGGTACTCATCCCTTGTTACCAGTCGTCACATAAAGTTGAAAAAGTAGGTGTAGAATCCTGATGATGAATCTCAGATTATTACAACGTATTATGCAAGGTGTTTAATCCTGCTAATGAAGTAAAATTAATTACCACTATACACTTTTTAAATTAGATATATGTAGGATTTCGGGGAGGGGGGTTTCAGTCCCCCGAGTCCACCTGGCTACGTGCCTGATGTGTTTGTTCCTTATATGTTTAATTCGTTCATCTTCATCACTATTAATCTAAGGAGGCGGAATAGCAACTTAAATTAACTAATATATATATATATATATAAAATTATTTCTGATATCTTTCTCTTTAAAAATATGCAGTTCCTCCGTGAACAATTAGAGAGAAGAAACAATCACTATTTTTGTAAATACAAGAATGGGGGAGTCAGCATATAGGTGCTTTAATTGCTTAAGCTTTGAATTTTAATTTAGTTTCCTTCATCTTCAATATTTAAGTTTTTCCTTTTGATTTTCTGTTAAAGTAACAGAAATCAGCAAGACAGAAGCAACTGTAAAGTGAAAATTGGCGTAGAATTGGTTTGCCCATGTTATTCATATTTTCCTGTTCTTCGCACTCTACCGGGAATGTTTTCCCTGTTATAATTACAGAAGGCAATTTTTGAACCCAAAATTCCCGTTCCTGAGAAATTTCCCTGCCATAAAAAACACAGCTTCTATGTTTAGCGACGACACAAAAACCTTCAGGACAGTGTTGCCACAATATGAGGGCACAATTTCCCTTTCTGGACCAATTTTTCCCTTCACCTAAGCAAATTATATAATAATAATAATAATAATAATTAGTAGTAGTAGTAGTAGTAGCGGCATTATTAGTGGTGGTGGTGGAAGCAGTAGTAGTACGTAGTAAAGTATTCCGTTGAATTCGTTATTCTTTTGAATAAAAAATATTTTTTTAAAATTTCACATTTCTGTTTCATCAATTCCTGACCAGATGTCCCAGGTTTGAATCCTGGTCAGGAATCCATTTAATCGTTAATCCTCATCGTTACTATTTATCCAAAGATGCATAGAAGCAACGTACAATAAACGTAAAGCAGCAGAAACAAGTAGGATTACCAAAATAAATAAATAACATAACAATGTGGATATGAAAATCGAAATTAACATAAACTGTAGTAATGTAGTCAGATGACCTTAAAATTTCCCTGCAATTGTGGTATTTTTCATCGAAATTCCCTTTTCCCTTCTGGATCAAATTTCGGTCCGAATTTCCCTGCAAAAGGGAAATTTCCCTTCATGTGGCAACACTGCTTCAGGAGAGAATTGCGGAGGAGGGTTGTAGGGTTGCCAGCGGAGGGAACTGCAAGGGCTCTGGGGGTGGAAAAAGTGTGACCGGTGGACTCTCAACAGGAGGAGGTTACCCTGGCCACGGAATCAGCGCACCTGAGAAGCAGTGTTTCCTTCCCCCTCTTTCCTCTCTCCTCCCTCCTCGCCAAGGGTTGTAAAGGAATATAGTGGAATCTCACCCTGACGTCATTGCACCAACTGGAGAAAGGTTCCCGGACATTGTCAGCGGCAAATGGTTGGAAGCATTCACGCGCTGGAAGCAAATAAATGTATGCATGGAAATTTGTTTGGAAGAATATTGCGAAGAAATGTTTATTTTTTTTAAAAAAAAAAATATATAGGCAGGTCATCTGCGATTACCTAGATGACTCAGAGTATACGCCGATTTGAATGATCAGCTGTGGCCATATTAGTCGGAATGCTTGGTAAGGGTCTGGAAGGAGAAAGTTCATGCAGGGCCCTTGTAGACCGCTGACTAATGAATGTTTGTGACCCTGTGGGCATTGTGCCATCATAAAGCAAAAAAGGTGAAATTAGCCACTTTTGTATATCAACCAGAAGAGAATGGCGCAGATGGCCATAGTTAAGCAGATTAACCAAATTATCTGGTTATCACGGGCGACTTGTTGTTACTTAGGGGTGAATCCATTGTGCAATCATTCTTACACAGGTAAGGGAGTTGCCTTATGCCGATAAAATACATTTTGCATCTTATCATTGAGCTCATTGAAAGAGAATCGTGCTCTTTACACATATGGTTATTTTCTGCTGTTACCATATCCATCAGCAGTAAGTCCACCAAGGGTGGCTTGGGCAACATTTCTTCATAGACCAATGGCACGGAGGCCTCATATACCACTACATTACCTAAGGGTTTCCAGTATCCGCCACTAATCAACTTGATTGAAGGTTTTTCTGGATCTTCCAACGCCGTTGCCTGGGTTGCAATGGTTACAATCAGCAACAAAAACATGGAAGGAGGCATCATTAAGGCTCAATCTGTAACTTAAAGAAATATTAGAATCTCCCTTCCTTATATATGCTATACAAAAAAACCAAGATTCTAAAATACGATGTTGAAGATTAATTACTCGTGTCTTCTGAGTAGTATATCAGTGTAACAATTTACTGATAATATAACCGGTCGAAGATTAATGTGGAACAGGGATGTACCCATGAAATGCAAGAATTAGGAATAATAACAATAATAATAATCATGAAGGAAATAATAATAATGGAGTTGAAAGAGTATTCTCGATATTATATGTAAGTATAATAATTGACAACTTTAAATTTCAGGCAGTAGTGATAGCCTCATTTCTATTAGAGAAATAACGATTATCACTCTACCTTGTCAAGTGCAAAAGTCAAGAATTTAAAAAAAAAAACACGTCGTGTCTAAGGACAGGAAGGAGGAAGACATTAAAACTCGTTCTTTCCTGTTATTTGACTAGAGGGTCGGCCGAAATAGTAAATTTGACCATCTTGGCTATTCCAAAGACAATGGAAAGTACAACGGTCGCCAAAGTTTAAAACATTGCCCTATACAAAAGTTTGTAGCTGTGTGGCGCACTGATGCAGCCAGACGTGCCGTTCTTCAATGTCAGGTCGTAACCTTAATCTTTCTCGGACCTGTTCATCTTGTAATCATCAGTACGCCTTGAAAGCTTGTATGTCTTGATCCTAGTATTACATCTAATTTTATTCTTTATTTGTTTCGTTACTTATTACAACTATAAAATCCAACACTTTGCTTTATCTGTTTTCCCCATGATTACCAATATCATATAAGTCCGCAGTGACTGTTATTAAGGTAATAAGACTAAAGACTTACTCTAAGATTAAGCACTAAAAATATCCGGAGCAGCTGTGCGTAGGAAGGAGGTATTCCTGCCACCACAGTAGAAAGAGACGTCTAGGATAATCACATTCAGCGGCGGCTCAAGGGGTAGAGCCGCCATGCCATGGCACTGCCCTCAGAAGAAATTCATACGTCGCCAAGTAAAGTTAAATGAATACATTGATAGTTTACAGACAAGGAGATTCGAATCTTGCAATCGGTCAAGCTGACGTGATGACCGCCCCAACCTCCTCACTGCATTGCCAGCTGTTTCGTTCGTACCCTCGCCAGGCAACAGTCCGTGCCGCGGAAGAGCTGGCCTAATCATGGACCTAACCAAGTTGACACACGTGCAGAGGGTTGAAGAAGTCTCAGCGAGGAACAATTCCACCATGAGCCGAGAACAAAGTGGCCGGGGGCGGGGTTAGCCCATAAGAAACCGTGCCAGCCTTAGCCTGGCGTGGCGAGGGAACTTTCGCAGTGTTGACACGACACAGTTGCCACCGTCAGAAAAAAGTCGCTAAATACGACTGGTTTGTAAGACCCGTTGGGGAAGTAATTTCTGCCTACTTTTAGAGAAACGAACCTAATATTTTTCCAAAGTTAAATGAACATTTTTGATAATAGATAGATGCACCAAGAGGGCCATCCAGACTTTTTTAAAAATATCCTATGATGATGCGAGTTTCCTTTGGCATTTCGACAATTTCTTTTCATAACAAAGATATTTTCGACATCCAGTTAGAATACGTGTGCATGGGGGAGGAGGTGATAGGATTTGTTTTTCCTTTCCTCTTGTAATTGTTATATGTTTAGGGAAGTTTCCTGTAGTGTATAAAGATAGGTTAGTGAGTGAAGATGAATCGGATTAGTACGTTATTACTTAAACACATGTTGTTTTCCACGTTACCAAAGGAGGACAAACACCTTGGCTAGTGGCGCAACCTCAAGGAGGGGGCAGGGCATTGCGGAGGTTTTTTTTTTCTATTTACTTGATCACGTTGGCACTACCCATCATAGTTGCCGCCGGCCGCCACTGATCACATTTAATGTAAGTATTCACCCACGCATACACAGATACTCCCATCTCTTTTGTTTTTCCATTAAGGAATACCTCTCGCATTTACACTTTCCCCCCTCAACGTTGTTATGATGAAGTCACTAGCTTTATAACTTTATGCACAAAAATAGGCAAGGTTAGTCCGTAGGCATACCAGAGAAAGGTATGTATCCTACTCTTCCCGTGAACTCCGTATATGGATAAGCTAGGTAGAGTAGAGTGACCGGCCGACGATCCCCACCACACAGGTACTCGCCCCTGTGTGCCTCTGTCTCACCCAAGGACGTGACATTTAATTGTGAAGGTGCGGGGCACTTCTTCAAACTGCTATTGAAACTCTGCCGGGCATCTCTTTTAAATTTATATATATCAGTCACCTGTTTAATACACCCTACCTAGGACAATAACATACACACTGGTTTTGTTGTTTTACACCCTTATACCTATAATTTCTACTAATATGATTTCTTTCCAGTACCATGTCTTTCTTTTAAAATCATAAACTGCAGTTAAAGTGTTCCCTTGTGTGAAATTCCTTGTGTATGCAATGCATGTTAATATGTGTGTTAGTAAATGGAAGATTTGCGTAGAAGTGAAAGATTAAGGTTACAAGCTAGACAGCAAGCAAGAATTCCCTGCATTAGACCCGAATGTAGAGACCCCCTTGACGACCAATTTGGTGAACATTTACATTTAGAACCTATAAAGGAAGAAGATCCTACTGTTTTCTATAGTTCGGAAGAAGTTGAGCGCCCAGAATCTAACTTGCCTAATGATATAGAGGATCCTAACCCTACCACAGGGTGTAGGAACAGCAGAGTTCCCTCAGTACATCCATACCTTTTCTGCAGGACGAGGAGAAAACATTAAGCAATTTTTACAGACTTACGAACGCGTAGCGTCTATATTAGGTTGGTCAGAACAGAATAAGGTTAAGTATCTCCCAGCCTATTTGAAGAACGCGGCGTCGGATTATTGGGAATTGCATCGCGAACGGTTGGAAGCCTTGTTTCTTTTTCAGCCTTAAAGACAGAATTGGAGAGAGCCTTCTCCTCCATTTACCCTGAAGGTGACGCACTGTTAGAGTTAAATGCTGGAAAGAAAGATGATGTGAAAAGGATAGAGCAATATTTTTACAGTGTTTTAAAACTTTGCAATAGAGCTGACCCACATATGAATGATGAATCAAAGATGAATTATATATATCGTGGGTTACGCGAAGAACAGGTGGAACGTTTAGTTCCCATGCTGCCTAAGGATCTTGATGAACTTTTAGCAAATATGAGAATCGTAGAGAGAGCCAAGAAGCAGGCTTCTCTCACAAATAGGGCGTTAGCCAAGCCAAAGCAACAAAACAAATAAAGAATAAAATTAGATGTAATACAAGGATCAAGACAAACAAGCTTTCAAGGCGTAATGATGATTACAAGATGATTACATTGACCCCTGGCGGTTCTGTGTTCAGTACATTTAAGACATTATGCTAACGAATATGAATCCTTGAGATTCTATAGTGTAAACAAGAATATAAGGGCAGGCGTACAAATATGGCCCTTCTGACATTAGTTCACTTGATCCAAACATAGCTCTCCTAATAATGGAGGTATGGCATTATACCAATGAATCTACTGATTATAATCCTAACTAATTCTGGGTGTGTATGTTAGTGTAATTAATGGTGTATGTAAGTGTTGTAGTGTATGGGCAGAGGGTGTGCCATACTTGTAATATAGGGGAGTTTGTCCCCTGGAGGAGTAATCTATTTATCATAGTGCCTTCCCGATGGTGCAGTGGTAATCAAGGGGTCCCGGGTTCGATACCCGGTGGAGGCACAAGTGGTTCGGATCCCACTTTAAACTGTAGGTCCAGTCCCGATTAGCCTTAATGTGCACAAAGTGGACTTAAAACACCAAATCAATCAATCAATCTATTTATCATACTAAGTACTAACTAGGGATGGCCAGATATCCGGATCCTAAAATTTTTCGGATCAGGAATTTTCTGTTTCGGATCCGGATCGGTGGATCCGAAATTTTCGGTTCCGGATCCGGATCCGGAATATTCGGATCCGCATCCATGGATCTGGAATTTTCGGATCCGCGGATCTGGATTTCGGCAGAAAGGCTAAGGAAATGTCTGAGAAGTGCCAATGTAGGATTCGTGTCCTGGCAACCAAAGGTTCATGACTTGTCACTCACTAATTGCACCGTGAAACGAGAACTAGTTCTCGAGGAAGAGCTGTGCCCGCCGAACTAAAACATATGTGCTTGTTACCGCGGTGCAGGACAGGCGAATTCGAAAACGGGACCTCCATGATATGGACTCCGAAATTTAATTCCAGATTTGACGTTTCTATTTAATATGCCAGTGTTGCTCGTGAGACGAGATTTTGATCTGTCTCATCCCGGAAAATATTATTTTCTTGTCTAATCCGACATGGGCACTGTACGAGACTTTGGCATCCTTATTATTTCATTATGTATCTTGAAGTTTTCCATGCCCTTTTAAAGAAGGGTCAACGAAAGAAAAATAAAATTCAAAATTCAAATTCAAATCCTCTCGAGAGACGCGGTCCCATCTTCTCTTGCCTTGTCTCTCTCATGAACAACACTAATGGGCATGTGTGTTCAATTTCATCATATCATTACCTACTTACTTACAACACTATGGTCAGGGCTTCCCTTACTGCATAGTGGTAAGATCATTGCCTTGTAATCAAGGAGTCCCTGGTTCAATACCCGGTGGAGGCAACTAGATCAGGTTCAGATCCCACTTTAAACTGTAGGCCCAGTCCCGATTAGCCTCCTGTTCATAAAGTGGACTTAAAACAACAAATCAAACAATCAAACAAACAACGCTATTCCTATTGTCAATGCTGTAGTTTTGAGTTTCTTGACATCATTGACATCTAGAATCCTCCTCGAACTTCATTTTATTTACTGTACAAAATATTGCACGAAATTCCACCACTGGTGACATTTCTGTAAACAGAGCATTATTCTTCCATTTCGTTCTTAAATGGTCAAATAAAGTTTAAATGTAAAGAGTTTTAACAGTACCTTTCAACGAAATCATTTAACAAATAGCCATTACGCAATTTTTACACGCAATGAAAAATATAGTAACAACGCCGGAGTTATATTCCATTTTGATCTACTTTTGAAAGCTCAAAAATGACACTACTCGAAGTTCCTAGTTCAGTTCCGAATATCCCATCTGATCATATGTGAATTGTGTATACTTGTACATACATGCGCCAATATTGTGATTTGTAAGTATTGACAAAACCCGTTTACATGTGTCAAACGTTTAAGTGAATTTTATGCTCAGAGGGTTAATCGTGGGCGTATTACACGTTAAGGTGGATTCCGAAAAATTGTTCTATGTGACTTTACCCAGCTTAGAAGCCCGCGCACCTTGAAAAAAAGGCGACAGCGTTGGTAGTACTTTATTGACTAGACCCTATTTATGTACAGCCAACAGCAAAGATAATAGCAGGCAAATTGCTATCGGCTAATAATATATATATATATATATATATATATATATATATATAGGCACGTATCTAGAAATATGTTTCGGGGGGTCCGAACCAAGTGTCTCAGGAATAATAATAATAATAATAGTTTAAATTAAAATAATTATATTAAATCAAAATTGGAGAGGAAATTATAACCATCGATTATGCAACAAATTATTACTTAATTTTAGTACTTGGTAATCCTTTTGGGGGGTCCGTACCCCTGAAGCCCCCCTAAATACGTCCTTCCTGTCCTTCAAAGCCGTATGATCCCAATATAATCCTTGTCTTCCAATAAGTTCAGAGGAAATTATACAACAAATGCTAAACGAGTATATTTTCATTATTTAATTTTCGTACCTAATAAATCTTTCGGGTAGGGGGGGTGTCCGGACCCCCGAAATACGTCCTTCGTGTCCTTGATCCCAATATTCTCCTTGTCTTAAAATAAGTCCAGAGGAAATTATATAACAACGGCTAAACTAATATTTTTTTCATTATTTAATTTTAATACTTGATAAATCTTTCTGGGGGGTCCGGACCCACTGGACCCCTTTAAATACGTCCTTGGTGTGTGTGTGTGTGCGAGCGTGCGCGATTTGTATTTAATATTTGTACATTTAGTCTTACACTTTGTAATTATATAACACTGCATATATTATAATGTTTTACTTTAATTTTTAAAACTGTAACTGTAGAACAATTGTATAATTTTTGTATAACGTTTCTATCTTGTTAAATGTGTTAAAGGTTTCATCCTGGAATGGAATGTCTCACATTTATGTGTGTTTCCATTTCCAATACATTCGAATGAATACATATTCGTTTCAATGGCATTTACAAAATCACCTCTGACATTTTATGTTACACAAGTAAGATTATTTTTGTGCAAGAGTGTGTTAGTCGATGCGTAGCAAAATATTTTAGGAACAACACTTGAAAAAAAAATGTAGAACTAATGAAAAATCTCTATGTAATCGAAGATCATAATACGTTTTAAGGTGTGGTAGTATTATAATGGGATTCAGATACGAAACTCTCGGATCCGGATCCAGATCCAAACGGATCCTTAACTTTCGGATCCGGATCCGTTTGGCCATCCCTAGTACTAACTACACATTTATAAAGATTATGCTTACTTTCGCTAGAATAGGCTGTTACCACCGAAGAATCTCAGCGATCGTCTCTGGTGAGGGTGTCGATGAGGGTAACAGACTGAGCTCAAAAGTTTTGAGCATGACGTTATAAAGTCAGATCATCAGCAAGTGGGAGGTTCCCTATTCTGTGCAGTGCTCGCCCACGGGTCAAAAGGAGGGAGGATAGTGGCAGAATGGAGGGCAGAACCACTAAAAAGGAAGAAAGGGGGATTTATGCCATATGTTCGTTGGTGACGCCATATCCTATCCTTGGTAACAAGGTTCCCGTTGTGCCCTATGTGCCTACGCCGGCGAGTCATTACTCTAGCAAGAAAGCGGCGGAACGAAAAGGGTATCCGGTTTCGTCTGATTTGCATGTCTGGGCATTACCTTCTCTATCTGAAAGCCCGATTGCTTGCTCTGGTCACGGGACTAAGCGTCAGCAACTGGAGGCGAGATAGCCGCCATGTTTGAGTTGTTTCTTGGGAATCAATGTTGGACCTTTTTAGTGAATATGGAATTATAATGAAAATTTATGAACTGTATTCGAGTTTACATGACGTGTAAATATGCTTAAATGTACAAAAGATATAGTGTATAAGTGTTGTGTGCTCAATTGCAGAGGCAATTATGATTAAAAAGGTAAGAGTAACGTTCACATTTCTTCAAGATGTTGCTGAAAATGAGAAATGTGTAGTGCAATTCAATGGATTCGATCCCTACGAAAAGTACAAGTTAAGTAACAAAGGTTTTATCCTCATAAATAAATAACAGAAATAGTTCATGATCATGATGTAAAAATTTCATGTGTCCGGAATAGGCATCTAACTCTTAGATTTGGTCAAGTTCTATCTTTTGTCAACAATTTTTTTAGAAATATCAAATAATTTACCCTGAATTACAACGTTAAGATTAACGTTTAAGATGCGTTGTTGCTTATGATTGCAAAATAATTAGTTTCAAGATTTGGTCAAGGTTTAAAATATTACGGTCATATCTACCAAAGCAGTTTTGTTAGTGTAAATGTTATGCACGCATTCGATAACATATTCATATAATTTACGCAATTGTTCAGTTTCAAGATATGTTTAATGAAAGAAAGTTATACAACTGGGCCAAATTGATACATGCGTATATTTACATTCTTATTTTACTCCGCTTTTATGCTTCTTTAGGCTAATCGGAGGCTAATGGAAGAAGATATGCTATGATTTCAAATACAAGGATACGATGTGTAACAACAACTTCGATGAAATATTCGTGCGTAAAAATATCCAAGATTTATATTACTTATGTTTCAGCACAAATGTTTTTACACAGAAAGCATTTTATTACCTAGCTACCTAGTTAATATGAACTACAAATGTAGTAAATTTTATAAAATTGTTTCATGTGAATTGTTATTTAATATTTTGTCTTTGTGAAGCTTCGATGTTCGTAATTTTGATTATTAAATCAGTGATAATGTTTCATAATTCACTAACATTCTTCACGATTTTATTAACAGAGTTTAAACACAGTGTAAGGAAATATTCCAAATGACTGCTAAGATCGAAATATTAATCTGTCTTCTTTTCAATGAAAATGTTGAAACTCTTAAGTTATTGTCACAGATCTTACTAACCACAATGAAAAGATTCAATTTGTTTATTATCTTTCGTTCAATAAAGTTAAAAGGGTTGAATTTACAATGTGACAAGTGATTTAGGTTTAGTCTTTATTCACAGAAATGTAACATTACCCTTGTACCAATTTCTTTCGCATTTGCTGAGAGGTTATAGAAATTAAGTTTTTGTATTGAGATTGTACAGCTACACAGAATATATGCATTATCTGGTTGATTAATTTTGGGTAAAGTTAAATCAAATTTAATTGATTAGGTATCTTGGCAAGTTTACTGTCAAACGAACATGCGGGGTTTTGATTTAATCAATTGATTTTTACATACAAAAGTTCATACAAAAGCTGTAACGAGTCTTACTGTAGCTGACAAATATTTCGGATAATATTTTTCAAAGAAATACAATGTTTAATTTGTTTCTGACAGGAAGTTTCTAACGGTTTTCAACTCTTTCTTTGTGCTACGGTAGGATTTTTTGTGATGGCCATAGTGACTTCCTGAATTTTGGTGTAAATATTCAATATTCTACTATTTTCTTCTAACTATATTCATCGGGAGGATAAATGTCAAAATTTAACATCATAAAAGAAATAAATATACCTTAATTCTCTACGATAAAAATACGACAAAGGGTTTACAGCGTTAAGACGATGGCCTCCAGATGATGACGTCTTGACTGAGCGCTGTGGCCTGAACCTTAAGATGGTCTTGGCCTGGGGCGGTTAGACCAAGGTTATTAGAAGTATAGGTTGGGCCAATCCGTTGTTTACTCGTAATGACGAAACGACGGTAAGAGGTGAATTTATCCATGAAATGAATTCCAAATCTATGCGCTAGTGTTGCACTATGCAGATAGGAAACCATGCCAGAAACTGAACACACGAAATCGAGTACACAAATGAGCATTTCCACCCATTTTCATTTTGTGGCTTCAGACAAATTGAAAATAAATATAGATAGGTACTTATTGTTATGCGGGACAGAATATTTTTGATCGGAACGGGAATTTTTTGTAAATCCCGACATTCGGGACGGGAAATATTCGCAATTTCTCGACTAGTCGGGAAATCTCAAATTCTCATTTTCACCTTAAGTGATTTTCTTTGCATTTCTGGAATGAAAACTAACAATTTCCTATAAGTTACAGACACTTGCAATTTAGAAAACGTCAAGAATTAATACCGTTTTAAAATGACCATTCGGTATTTCCCGACTGCTCGGGATCCAGAAATTTAGGGAAGTCATTTGCTGAAGTCGTGATAGGGACGGAATTTTTCTTTCCTATCCCGGTCCCGACTTTCCGAGATAACGCACACCACTTGTTATTATTATTTATTTTAGTTCAGCACAAGATACATTTTCCAAGTACGTTGAACATAATATATACGTTATATACGTTTTTCAAAAGGATTCTTCGGTCACCGAGCTTTGGATTCGTGTGGAAACGCTAACGTGAATCATGCTAATGTTAGAATCTGCAGTGGGCATTTCTGCCCAGAAGATTATGTACGTAATCTGAAAAGTCAACTTTTAGGTTTACATCGAAGAAAGATCCTTAAGCAAGATACCTTCGACTCCTTATTATGAGCAGGAATGTAGGGAGTATAATCCTGGTAAATATTTCGCCTACCATTTCTTTGCCATTGGTGTACAATTCTCTCTCGCTTTTTCCCTGTATATTCACATAAAGCAATAAAAATACAAACTGCTAACTTTTCATTCCATTTTGGTTATTTATTAAACGGTACGTGTTTGTATTTATATTTGATAAATTTACTTTGCTCTTCCGGCCATTTAAGTCAATTGAGATTACGAAGAAGTGATAAAATAGATGAATGGCCAATCACAGTTCCCCTTACTTACAAGAGCGACCACAAGAAAAAGAACCTTCCTCCTCTTCCGTTCAACTCGAACTATAAGAGAGCATGCTCCACTCTCCCCCTCCCCTCCACACTGGAGTACGGTGCACAGGAGTCGCGAGTCTGGGCAGGTTTCTTTGCTTGTGGTTCCACTATAATAGTAATATAAAATTGTACACTCACCTCACTTAGTTCTCCGGCAGTTTGTTTCTTTATACATCATATTTGGAGAAGATACAATTCAATCTATAGTTGTACGTACACTGTATATAACACACCTTATTACTGACTTCCTAGACCCTGGATGTACAGGGTCAAGGAAAACAAAGAAATGAACATAATTTTCTCTTCGGTGAAGATGTTGTACCTAAACAAAAAAAAAACTCAAATAATGAATTCGACAATGTAAATTGATGAGATTTAGTAAATCATTTGATGAAGTGAACTAATTCTGAGTGGACTAATCGCAAAGGACATAATCAGCTCAGACCCTATTACTTCTTCATGGTATGTGACGTAAAGTCCCCGCCCAACCGTTTGACGGCGTTAGTGGTTATCGCATCTCCTTTTCCATAGCCTATAGTACACATCCTCACCTAGACATTGTTCTTGTTCTGGTGTTTAATATCTGCATACTGCAACACTGTCGTTTTGTCATTTCACGTGACTTCACATTGAAGTGATGCATTCACTTGGCCGGTCGCACGTCATCGCACTCAAAAACTTCAACCGTTACCATGGTTTTGGGCCAGGGCTGGGTTAGACATCAACTAGCCTTTGACCTTCCCAGTATGATGCTGGCAAATAATGCTTTCACTCAAAGTTCGTATTACCACATGTGCACAGGCAGGGATCTAACAGGGGTCCCATTATGATCACGATTCAGTTCCAAAGTTCTTATGAATTAAATATGGCATGCTCAAATATAACTCAACAACTCAACAAAGATTTATTGGACTTACAGCTTTACAGATGGCTGTTTATGCCCAGCATACATTATAAGTACATAATAAACATTTTTAATATAAATTTTACACACAAAGTTCATAAACGCTCTTAAATACAATTTTATGTAACTACATTAAGTCAGTCAGTAACAGAAGTATATTATAATTTTATATCAGCTTTTCTCAAAAAAGCAAGTATAACATATCCAATTCTAATATCTGGAGCATACAACATTGAAGTCATATTAATAGGGAAAGGAACATTAATTTTTGACAATGTTTTGTATAAAGTCTTTCTTTTCTCTGAGTGAATTGGACATTCCAAAATAATATGATGAGCATCACCCCTTAAATCACCACAATCACAATTCGGAGATTTTAAAATGTGTATTTTAAATAAATGATGATATGTTCTCGCGTGACCACTTCTTAGTCTATTTATTAAAACAATTGCATTTCTTGATCCTTTACAATTATAAAACCAAGGTTTTTTGCTATTATAATCAACATAAGGACGATAACTTTCACCAACGCTTTCTAATGCATTATTACACCATAAGTTCCATTCTTCAAAAATTTTCTTCTTAACCCTCGGAAGAAGATCTGTGTAATGCAATGGTAACTGGATTGTTTCATTCATTTGAGCAGCTTCTTTTGCATATCTGTCTGCTTGTTCATTTCCGTAAATATTAATGTGTGATTTTACCCACACATAATGAACTACCTTTCCATTGCTAATTAAGCTATTAGTTGCACGAATACAATTGATGACATATGGTGATATTTTAAATAAATTTTTATAATTAGATTGTATTGCTTGTAAAACACTTCGCGAATCAACCAGTATTAGAAATTTCTGTTCAGGAACTGTACCAATATAAATCAAAGCTTGATATACCGCATATATTTCTGCTGTAAATATGGATGCCTCCACTGGTAACCTAAACATTTTTGATATATTTCTTTCAGTATCATAAAGAGCTGCTCCTACTCCACTTTCAGTTTTAGACCCATCTGTATATATATGATAAAAGTCTTCCCAAGATTCTCTAAACTCAGCTGAATGATTATATTTCGGGATATATATATTTTGAATTGGTTGTGTGGGAAATTCTAACGAGTATACTGGCAATGTTCTTGCTATGAGTACTTGACTACATTCATGGTGATATTTACTAAATAGTTGTACCCAAAGGGTAGCTGATTTATCATTGGTTATTCCTGAATCATGCAGCTCTAAAAGATTTAATAAAACATCATTGAATGGATGCCATGGTGAATGTTGTATTTTAAATAACATTTTTATTGCAATTAACTTTATCCTCACAGAAACCGAACATTCTACTGACTCCATATATACCACTACATTAGGAGTACTGTTCATTAATCCCAAACATCTTTTTAGAATTTTTCGTTGCTGGACTTCTAGTGGAGAAAGTTTTGTTACTGGAAGATTACACAAGACCATTAATCCATAATCTAATACTGCTCGATAATAATTCTTATAAAACATAAGCATGCTGGTAGGATGTGCTCCCCATTTGGTATTCGCCATAGCTTTAAATAAATGAAATATTTTATCGGATCTATTTTTCATCATATTTATTTGATACTGCCATGATAATGATGCATCAAAGTATACACCTAGATATTTTACTTGTGAAACAATTGGAATTTGTAATCTCCTATGATTAATGTTGAAAATATTTTGAAGACCCTTATGTTTAAATACTACTATTTTGGACTTTTCTAAAGATATTGATAATTTTTTCTGCTTTAACCATTGGTTAAATTCTATTAATTTATCTTCAAACATTGAAAAATCTTTCAAGTGATTGTTTGAGTCTAAATATATACATACATCATCAGCATATTGTAGAAACTGAAACGGGGAATCTATTATTGTTTTAATATCTGATAAATAAACATTAAATAATAATGGGCTAAGAGGACTTCCCTGTGGTAGTCCTTGTCCAATATATATTGGACCTACCATTTCTGAACCAAAATGAAAATAAAGTTGTCTTTTAGATAACAATTTCCATGTCAATATGAGTATAAAATGTGGCACTTTTAGTAATTGAAGTTGTCTCAATAGAACAGTAATATCTACGTTGTCGTATGCACTTTGAATATCAATAAAGGCTGAAAGTACTGATTGGTTTCTTTTAATAACGCTATAAATATGAGAAGATAATGTTACTAATGCATCCTGGGTTCCATAACCTTTATGAAATCCCATTTGTCTGGGAGAAAATACCTTTTGACCTTCCATAAACCACTCTAATCTCTTTAATAAAAGCTTCTCAAAAATTTTTGCCAATACGGAACTAAGAGCTATTGGGCGATATGACTGACCCAACGAAGGGTTTTTTCCTGGTTTTAGAATTGGCATAATAATTTGAGAGGTCCATGCAACAGGAATTTTACCCGATAGGAATATTTGATTGTAAATTTTACATAAAATGCTTAGTGCATTCTGTGGAAGATTTCGTACCATAGAATACGTAATTCCATCAATGCCAGGAGCAGAATCTTTAGACCCTTGAAGAATTTCATGAATTTCATTTACAGTGATAGAGGATGTGAACCCCTTTGAGTATTTTGATGTAGATGAGAACGTGTAGAATATATTAGGAGGTTCGCAGGCTGATGTAAAGGGTGTAGGAATTACTTTATTAATAAAATCAGTTTTCCATTCAGTGGACAAAGGTAAAGTCCGACTTACATGTGCTTTTCTAAGTGATCTGAACTTGCGCCATATGACGTCTAATTTTGTGTTAGGGTTTATTTCTTCGCAATATTTTAGCCATGAAAATCTCTTAGCCTTTATATATACTTTTCTAGATTTTGCAGTAGCTCGTTTTAAATTTATCAAAGTTGCAGGTGAAGGAGCACTTACAAATTGTTTCAATGCTTGTATTCGCTTCCTTTTTGCTTGAAAACATTCTTCATTCCACCAATCTATTTTAGGAAAATTTCGATCATATTGCGGTTTCAGTCGCGGACAGGCATAATCCATAACTTGAGTTATTATATCCACAAATTTTTCATATTGTACAGTATATTGGTTTTGATATTCTTTAGCTGAAAATTTTAAGTCTAAAACTGAATTATATTTCATCCAATCTGCCCTCTTTACGCTCCACTTACGAATTGTTTTTTGTTTTATTAATTTTGGAAATTTTTGAGATGATGTTAGCGTGATGAAACATGGAAAATGATCACTAGTTCGTAAATCAAAGTCTATTTCCCATACAAATTCAAAACACTGATTATCAGATATTAAAGTTAGATCAATTGAGGACATAGTGTTTCCATTTGGTGGTACATGTGTTGGAGATCCATCATTTATAACTGTCAAGTTATTATAATCCATCCAATCTTCAACTGTCTTTCCCAAAGTATCAATTCTATGATCACCCCACAATGTATTATGACAATTAAAATCTCCTGTTATGATAAAGGGATGTTGAAAGCCAGACAAAAGAGAATTTAGATGAGAGCTCTGTATTTGTTGAGAAGTATAATGAGATGGAATATACAAACTAATAATATTATAAAGTAAGTTGTTTAACTGCATTTTTATACCGACCACTTCTACATTATATTTGGAAAATAAATCATGTGTTGAATTAAACTGAATTTGTTGAAATGGTACACTTTCATGAACAAAAATTCCCACACCCTTATTTCCCACATTATAATCATTTAATATAGTATGATAGTGAGCAATATGAATATTTTCTGATTTTAAACCCCATACCTCACTAACACAAATAATTAACGGGTGACACTCATCTATTAATTTAATTAATTGAAGTTTCCTCGCAGAAAAGGATCTTAAATTCCATTGTATTATTAATGGCAAGATTTTTCTTTGCTGGCAACACATTGTTGTTTTAAATTAGGGGGTGTCCCCGAAATCTTGTAAGTCTTGAATTAGTTTTAAAATTTGTACAGAAATTTCGTTACATTTTAATATTATTTTCCTAATATATAATAAATCATCACTCACTGAAATTGTTGTGGTTAGTTCTGCTATTAGATGTAGCAGATTTACTAGCGATTCTTTCTGAGAAGGACTCTCTGCTGTTGTCCTGCGTCCAATCGAATCTGATTTTCTCTCCTGTTCCTTAGAGGAACACGTCGTGCTCACAGGTTCACTTGAATTACCCACTGCTGATGATGTTGACGCAATTTGTGGATCCTTGTGTTTATTTTTGTCCTTTATCAAAACAGGTTTAATTGTTTTCCTCAATTGTGAAGCAGAATGCAGTCTAAAATTTTCCCCGTGTTGTTTTTTGAAACTTTCATAAGACCGGTCAGATTCTGGTGGCACTTTCTTCCAACAGAGGTTACTTAGATATGTGTCATTTCTTCTATTTTCCCAATCTGTAACAGAATTAAATCTGTTTGTAGTATAATTTTCTGATGTGCAAGGGCTTTCCTTGTTTATTGATTCCTTTCTTATCTCCAGCAATTTAGGAAAGTCTTTAGCAGAGGTCGCATATGTTCGCCGTTCATTTCGTGGATCAATTCCAAAAAGTACTTGTTTCTTTGCATCTTGATAGGAGATGTTGTTATAAGCAATCAGCCTTTGTATTTCTCTCTCTTGCTCCCATCTTACACAAGACTTATCGGTAGATAAGTGGTTTCCCTTGCAATTAATACATTTAGGACTGGCATTGCAGATTCCATGTTCCGCTTGACCGCATCTATAACACACGGGAGAGGATTTACACTGTGTTTGTGAGTGTGAGAAACGGAAACATTTCTTGCATAAAATCACAGATCTTACTTTTGGCTTCACTTCAAATATTTGTCTCCACAACTTCACTTCTTTTGGTAACTGTTGAGATTGAAATGTTACACTAATCAGTTTAGTAGGTTCTTGTCTTACTTCCCCATCCTCATTGAAAAAAGTTTTCTTCATCCTTATTACATCTATTATTGGAACTTCAGCTCTAATGTCTTCGATTATCTAGTCTACTGGGATGTCGGTAGGTACACCATATATTAATCCTTCTCTCACTAATAGACCTTTAGGAATTCTGGCTTCTAAATGGTATTTTTCCTTGATGAATTCATTTTTAGCAAATTTATTTGCATCATATGCTGTGCGAAATGACAATTTTGCCTGCTTCAAACCACTTTGTTTAACGAATTCAACATCAACCTTCTCCTTACACAAATTATAACCTAATTTTACCGTATTCAGGCTCTGTGATCCAGGTAATGTACTGTCCACCAACACGATATATGGGTCTTGATGTCCCTCATAATATAAAGACATATCATATGCCTCATTTCTATATTTAGCAACACCAACCTTTGTACTTGCACTTACTTTCGGATTTTTGGGGTTTTTCTCCACTTCAGGTTCCGTGCATTCTTCATTAGATCGACCTCTTTTGAAAGAAGTCTTATCACTAACTTCCATTTCCGCTAACTGTTCAGGTACAATCACATTCATATCACTCTGGATTGCTTGCATTAAATTTTCTTCATTAATCTTCACATCCTGAGCCATCTTGGGAAATCACAAGCGTTTTTATTTCGCTTTTCTCTTTCACATATCAAATGTAAAATGTATAGAGAGATTTAATCTTGTAACTCTAGAACTATTATTCTCAAATCAAACTTCAATTAATTAGATCTCAAACTAGAAAAACAAACAATTCAACACGCTATTCACACAGAATCCAAACGATACCACCATGAAAACTCACACCCATTATTTTTCGCTCAAATATAAGTTGTAGGCCCTGAGAGGACTCAGTTTGAAATTTTGAAAAAAAAGAAAAGGAATGCCCGAATTTCTGGAAGTGACAACACTTTAAATATTAAGGCTTGCAACATTTCAAAAACTTCTTATTTTGCATCCGTGGGGGTAGAAATAAGTTCACATAAAATGTCACAAGACATTAGAAAATGCTATAATGCTACATGATAATAATCTAGGAGTTCATTAATAGAATGTGATGTGATGAGTTTTATGACTCAGTAACTAGACTTTGTTATTTTAAACTGGAATCATACAAGTATCGCTTGGAATATGTATCGGCTCAGCCGTATAAACAAGTATAGCTATTAATTTTTATTACTTGGAAAGTCACTGCGGGGGGTTCACCTTAAATACGTCCTTGCTTGACCTCTCTTTTTTCCAAGGAATTAAAGGTTGTAGCCTAAAATCTCATACTCTTCAAAATAATTAACTTGGTGTAGAATTTGGCACCAGGTTTCAAGATATAGATACAATTCAATGATGATGATACAATTATCCATAATAAACAAATATGTTAGGGTAGGCCCAGACTCCGGACCTCTTTTGGTGCTTCGCCACTGCGGCCAATATGGTATTTTGTTTTTAATTACGAGATTAATTGGAGCATTTTTTTTACAACTGGGGGATTTTATCATATTCTCCCCAAGAAGAGTCTTCATTCGTGCATAGACACCATATGTTGGTTTGACGTTAAAAGCATTTAAAAAAAAAATAGTTCTTGACCTAAGCTGGACCCTGTGGCCGAGTGGTTAGCACATCGCGCTGCGACGCCAAGGGTCCCTTGTTCGGATCCCGCTCCGGCTTGGTTGTTTGTTTCCATTCATCAATTTCATCACTCATCCCCATCTTCGCAAATTAGCCAAGAGGCACAAAACGCGAAGTAAAATCAACTAAATCAATCAAGTTCTTGACCTAAGTTTTCTTTTATAGCAGCATGTAAGTTTGAGAAGCACGCCTTGAAAAGTTTCCATCCGGGGAAGGAGAGGGTTTCCAGCAAATTTTTGGATCCAGGGGTGCCCACAGGGGGGTTTCATGACGTCCCTACGTCTTTAAGCGGTTGTCTTTATCCCAGAAAAAAGAACATTTTCAAATTTTCCTAAAAATCTGCCCGGACCATTTTTAAGACCCGAAAAAGAGGATTAATCCAGATAAAACAGGACGTCTGGTAACCCATGACAACACAAAAAAAAAGGTGTCCTGCGAAAATCAGGTTCAGTGATCACTCTTTCCCCGGTGACGTCAGAACTCAAGGTTGCTCAATTGTTGTGCGATAAAATAACTTTCCCAAGAGTTAAATAACTGTCGTTCGTAAACTCCGGTCTTACGAGTGGATTGCGCAGACGTCATAGGAAACGTAACGCGACGTCACTAGAGTGCGCGTCAAATCTCCTGCATATGGCCTTGAACGGCTGAACAGCACCAGCGAATCACAGACGTGCGGCGTTGCCTAGTTCAGTGACAAGGCGTCTCGCTCAACCACGCTGTATCTTTTCCGTGTGCATTTCGACATGGCATCGCTGCAGTGTGCTGCTATTGGCTATCGCCATATGCAGGAGATTTGACGCGCACTCTAGCTAAGCTGTTCCACGCTGCAGTTTACGAACTGGATAGTGTTGCCCACGAGACGAGACTTTGGCCTGTCTCGTCTCGTGGAAGTCTCGTGGAAATGCTGTCTCTTCTCGAAAATATTATATTGTCTCAGGACACATGGTCAATCTCGTCTCGTCTCGAATTTTTAAAAGCCTGTCCCGTCTCGTCCCGTGGGTAACACGAGAACTGGATCGTCTGCTTTACTCTTGAGCATCTTTAAAAGAAGTTGACTTTCTTTTGGAAGTAGTATTAGGTGTAAGTGGCACTAAATTTCCCCTCTATATGAAGCTCGGCTACATCAATAGAAATGAATATAATATATTGACAAATTTTATAAATTGGCACGAGAAAACCGAATCAACTGTATACCTACATACACGGCCGTGCTACATATCAAAAATAATTACTTTGTAGTATTTTATTGTTTGGTGAATTTAGTTTAGTGTACCATGTATTAACACCAACTAATAACGTTGAATTATGGTAAATGAAATGGCTTTAAAAATATTTATTTCATTGCAGTTTAGATCAAAAACGACTTTTTTCATTGTTTTATTCTTTTTTATTCGGATACCAGTTTCTGCAATCCCCCCCCCTCATATAGGCTATACATCTAGGGAAAGAATTATAAGATAATATTAACTACACCTTTTCCTTCAGTTGTGTAACGGGGAATTTGGACTCCGTAGAAAAGTGACTGTACAGTCAATTTACTACGGAGAAATATGACTGCCCTTTCCAGTTGCAGTCAATTAAGCAGGGGGCACAATATCCCCGTAGAAAAATGACTACCTCTCAATTCTCACTTAAAAGAGGGGGTACAATTTCCCCGTAGAAATGTGACTGCCCACTTAAATCCTTCTTATATTAGAAGGGGGTAAAAATTCCCTGTAGAAGAGTGACTGCCCACTTATATATTTCTTATTTTAGGAGGGGGTATAATTTCCCCGTAGAAAAGTGACTGTCTCCTTAAATCATGCTTATATGAGGAGGGGGTACAAATTCCCCGTAGAAAAGTGACTGCCCCCTTAAATCCTCCTTATATTACGAGGGGGTAAAATTCCCAGTACAAAAGTGACTGCCCACTTAAATCTTTCTTATATTAGAAGGGGGTACAAATTCTCCATAGAAAAGTGACTGCCCCCTTAAATCCTTCTTATATTAGGAGGGGGTACAATTTCCCCGTAGAAAAGTGATTGTCCCCTTAAATCCTTCATATATATGGAGGGGGTACAATTTCGTCTTAGAAAAGTGACGGCTACCTCAAATCCTTCTTATTTTAGGAAGCGGTACAATTTCCCAGTAGAAAAGTGACTGCCTCCTTAAATCCTTCTTATATTAGGTGCGGTTACAATATCCCCTTATAAATGTGACACCCCCTTAAATCCTTCTTATCTTAGGAGGGGTACAGACGGGGTACAATTTCTCCGTAGAAAGTGACTGCCCAATTAAATCCTGCCTATATTAGGAAGGGGTACAATTTCACCGTAGAAAAGTGATTGTCCCTTAAATCCTTCATAAATATGGAGGGGGTACAATTTCGTCTTAGAAAAGTGACGACTCCCTCAAATCCTTCTTATTTTAGGAAGCCGTACAAATTCCCCGTAGAGATGTGTCTGCCCCTTAAATCCTGCTTATATTAGGAGGGGGTACAATTCCCTAGTAGAAAAGTGACTGCCCCTTAAATTCTGCTTATATTAGAGGCGGGTAGAAATTCCCCGTAGAAAAGTGACTGCCCACTTAAATGCTTCTTATATTAGGAGGGAGTACAAATTCCCCGTAGAAAAGTGACAGCCCCATAAATCCTGCTTATATTACGATGGGGTACAAATTCCCCGTAGAAAAACGACAGCCTCCTTAAATCCTGCTTATATTAGGAGGGGGTACTACTTCCCCGTAGAAAAGTGACTGCCTCATTAAATCCTGCTAAAATGAGAAGAGGTTACAAATTCCTCGTACAAAACAGACTGCCCCTTAAATCCTTTTTATATTCGGAGGGGTAGAAATTCCCCGTAGAAAAGTGACTGTCCCCTTAAATCCTGCTTATATTAGGAGGGAGTACAAAATCCCCGTAGAAAAATGACAACCCCCTTAAATACTTCTTGTGTTATGAGGGGGTACATTTTCCCCGTAGAGACGGGGAATTTGAACTCCGCAGAAAATTGATTGTACCGTCAACTTTCTACGTAGAAAAATTATGGTACAGTCAATTTTCTACGGAGAAATATGACTGCCCTCTTAATTCGATCTTAAGCGAGCAGGGAGTCCAAAATCCTCGTAGATAAAGGATTGCCCTTGAAAGTGCTCTCAAATGAGAAGGGGGTACAATTTCCCCGTAGAAAAAGGACTTCCCTTTTAATTTTCTCTTAAACGAGCAGTAAGTCCAAAATCTTCATAGAGAAAGGACTGTCCTTAAAATTGCTCCCAAACGAAAGTGGTTACAATTTCCCCGTTGAAAAAGGAATCCCCTCTAAATTTTCTCTTAAACGAGCAAGTCCACAAATCCCGTAGAAAAAGGACTGCCCTTAAAAGTGCTCTCAAACAAAAGGGGTTACAATTTCCCCGTAGAAAATGGACTCCCATCTTAATTTTCTCTTAAACGAGCAGGGAGTCCAAAATTCCCGTAGAGAACGACTGCCCTTGAAAGTGCTCTCTAATGAGAAGGGAATAGCAAAGTGACTCACCCTTAAATCCTTCTTATATTACGAGGGGGTACAATTTCCCCTCAGAAAATTGACATACTCCCTAAATCCTTCTTGTATAAGGAGGGAGTACAATTTCCCCTTAGAAAAGTGACGGCCCCCTTAAATACTTCTTATAATAGAAAGGGGTAACATTTCCCGTAGAAAAGTGACTGCCCCCTTAAATCCTTTCTATATTAGGAGGGGATACAATTTCCCCTGAGAAAAGTGACTGCCCGCTTAAACCCTGTTTATATTAGGAGGGGGTACAATTTCCCCGTAGTTACCCGGTGGAGGCACATAGTGGTTCGTATCCAACTTTAAAGTGTAGGTCCAGTCCTGATTAGCCTTACTTTGCACATAGTGGACTTAAAACACCAATTCAATCAATCAATCAATTTCCCCGTAGGAAAGGGACTGCCCTCTTAAATCCTTTTATATCAGGAGAGGGTACATTTTCCCCGTATAAAAGTGACTGCCCCCTTAAATCTTCCTTATATTAGACGGGTACAAATTCCCCGTAGAAAAGTGACTGCCCCTTAAATCCTGCTTATATTAAGAGGGGGAAAAAATTCCCCGTAGAAAAGTGACTGCCCCCTTGAATCCTGCTTATATTAGGAGGGGGAAAAATTCCTCGTAGAAAAGTTACTGCCCACTTAAATCGTTCTTATAATAGGAGGGGCTACAAATTTCCCGTAGAAAAGTGACTGCCCCCTTATCTCTTATATATTATATATTATATTAGGAGAGTTTTTTCATATGAAAGTAATTTTATTTTTCCTAAACAATATACAAAATATGGTTACATAGAAGGTTTATTATTTTATGTATACGGATGGATCAAAAAGTAGTCAAACTACTTTCGGAGGTATGCGCTTATGCCTTGGTACCTGAAAATCAGAAGCGTGGCGTGCATGTAGCCGCTGTTACAGCAGGTAACATCAAAATATAAAGAATTGAAGAACCTGTCTTAAAATATTATTACATACATATACTGGTAATTTTGTCGTAAATTAAATATTGCAGACTTACATTTTTTCTGATACCGTCAAAAGCGAAGAGGAGGACTGTTCCGGTACCCTCCTGAGGCAACATGAGGAAAGGGCCGTGAGCCCACGCAAGGAAGACTTCGCGTAGCGGCAAGGACTGTTATGGCGGGATGAGGAGGCAGGTTATTGCCATGCCTGTTTAGCCGCCACAGTTGCCGGTGATCCTTACCGGATACAGATCAGTGTTGCCATATTCAATTGACAGAAACGAGCTAAGTCGCCTAATCGAGTCTATCTTGCTCTGAAGGTGTCCACTCACGCTGCGGAACGATGACGCAGTGGTATCGTCGCCGCCTTGTAATCAAAGGGTCCCGGGTTCGATACCTGGTGGAGGCACAAGTGGTTCGGATCCCACTTTAAACTGTAGGACCAGTCCCGATTAGCATTACTGTGCATGAAGTGGACTTAAAAAGCCAAATAAAAGTCAAATCAGACTGGGGAAAAGCAAACTGCCAAGTGATATTTTGTATTTACTCTAAATGTTAGCGATTACGAAAGTCCTCTTTGTCCTTCTTCGACATCATAGGGGAGGAGAGGGATGGTATGGTCAAGGGCGCCGCTTTCCTTCTAAAAATGTCTACCTAAAATTCTATATTTCACACATATAATATTATTTCGGTTACAGGAACTTGTGATAATTGTTGAAAGTGCCGATTGAGATTGACATACGTTGTCGCAGGAATGCGATAATTTCGGATTGAAGCAATGTTTTTGAGGTAGCAGCACTGTTTTTGGGTGAAAACATTAGCTACTTACAAACATAATTTCCCCGATTGTTATCTTAGCTCGCTCTGAAGTGTCAGGTGTCGCAGGTTCGAATTCTCAGCAAGAAATGGTTATTTCAATGTTTGTTGTTATTCTTTTACTTACATAATTATAAAAATTAATAATTACATATACAAAATAATAATAATAATAATAATATTTCAATAATTCACCATGAATCCTCATTGTCACGATTACGATTATCCTATAAAGCGAAAGCCTTAAAAGGTAGCAAGGAACGTAAAATATACGAAATAGTAGTGGTGTGAGAAATGAGATTTCTGTGGATTTAGCGAAACATGGGGCAACAGTACATCTACTCTACATACGTCTTATTTGAAACGAATATTTTCGCGATTTGGGAAAATCTGATTTCAAAAGAACTAAGATGGCAACTGTAGTAGAACTTGACTTCTTGCAGTGTAAGGTTCCGAAGGAAATATTGGGGATGCGCCGATGCTGAGAGGGGAGGGGGCAAGGAGGGTGATTCATGTGTTACAAAAGTAAACAACGGTTGGCGGGAGGGACTGTGCAATGTGAGTTTTGTGCTTTCGTCTTTGTGTTGTTTTCGGGCATTGTCAATTAATTAATAAGCGGAATGGATGCTCCAAGTTTTGAAGTGGCGGGTTCATCCTATCTGAACAGTGTGTGTGTAATTGTGCGAAAAAAGATATTTTGAAGCAATCTTTCGGTTCGCGTTCTTTTGCAGAAAAAAGCGAAATTGTGGCGAAAGGGAGGCCAACGCCTATTTTGAACGATTTAAGAACCAAGTCGTCTGCTGGATATGACCGACATTTCAACGTTTCGTGGTATAGCGACTATCCGTGGTTATGTGGATGTGCGCAGTTGTCGAAACTATTTTGTTGGCCATGTACTCTATTTTCGGGTGAAAAAAAGTGTGGAATTCAGGTGTGGATAACATGGACCATGACCATGACGCACCCTAAAATTCAAATTCAAATGAAAAACTTCATTTTATGACAGCATCATAGAACTTTTTTGATTTGATTTGATTGATTTTACTTCGCTTGTGCCACTTTTGGCTAATTTGCGAAGATGGGGATGAGTGATGATATGATGAAATTGATGAATAGACATCACAAACGTCCATGCCCAAGCCAGGATAAGAACCCAGGACCCCATCATAGAACTATTTTCAAAGAAGAGTAGTCGGATTGATCTGCTCTATAAGTAGCCTTCGATGTTTCTGTAAGTATCAAATTACGAATTTCTTTATTAGCCTAATGTTTATTGTGTCAACAACCAATGTTTGCGATTTCACTTCAGTCCTTATGTCAACATTTTTTTCCTGATTAATAACTTTACCAAAATCTAGTATTGAATTGCAGACGTACCAGACTAATATTATATGAACTATTTGAAAGACATTGGGGGGGGGGGATGAGGTGGGGAGGCGCCCAAGTCTTACGGCTCCTCCCTTAAATGTCCTACTGATAACCGGTAACACTTTTAAAAATCCCACACCACGTCACTGCTGAAAATTAACCCAGGGCGTCAATTCTACGAATTTTTACGGATTCCCCCGCTTTTCTTTGATTCATCCTTTATTTTCCATTTTTCATTACAATAATTCACTGTGACATTGGCATGAATGCCCCAGTGTGAAGAACCAAATTTGTTCGGTTTTCCTGAACAAAGTTGGTTTTACATCATTCTACAAGGTAAGAAGATTAAGATGAAGGTTGGTAATAGTAGGAAGTAAATATATGTTAGTGTTTAACATTAATATTATTTATGAATACAGATACGAAATTACATAAGTGTGTAATTGGGTGGGTAATTGTGCTAGTACAGGCTAGCTCCCCTTCCCCCCTGGGCCGCTTGGTTGAAGCCGAACAATAGGCGGTTCGGGACCAAGCCGTCCAGGGTTCGATGCCCGGCTGTACCTGCACGGTGCACATAAACAAATAGAAAATATTATTGAAATGGGGGAAAGGAATGTGGTTGCATATGAAATCATAGTTATTTGATTGATGGACTGTGATACGTGAATATGTTGTTTTTTTGTTAAGGATCACTACATGATATGAGAATTACAAGTCCACACCTTAATTTTGTTTCCGGTCACACTTTGAGACTGTCCTATTCTCAAACTGTCATGTTCAAAGTTAATATTATTTATGTTATTGATGTGGTTTTTAACTTATGCATGTTTGTTTTATAGATATTGTTATATTCATCTTATCACGCTGTATAAAATATAAGAAATGAAATTGATGTAACCATAGCAACGAGAAATAAGAAGTACTAAAAAAAATGGTGATGGAAGTTGTGAGATTTTCTGCGCCTGTATTGTATTTATTTTAAATATAACGGTTATCGTTAATCACGCAATTTTATTTGCATTGATAATCGTTCTGCAAGTTTAAGCGCAGCGACGGTTATCAAGAGTGGCGACCCAGAAGCCAGGATTGTTCAAAAAGTGTGCAATCTTCTGACAGTGGTAAGAATGTCTGTTGTAATGGAACAGAATTTTTGGCATATGCTGAATTAAGACTTATGTCACATTCTTCAGTGTGCTTGTATAACGTAACTTCTTAAGTGAATCGTCATATGTGTAAAGATCACAATGACTGATAAGTTAAAACAAAGTAAATCTAAATCGTCGCGTAAAGAAACAAACATTCAGGCTAATACAATGACTACTTACTTTGATGCTAGTAATCCCGTAGTCGCTTCCAGTAATGCGAATGCTACAGAACATGATGTTTGTTCTACAAAACCCGACAAATTATCTTGTTGTAATGATCCTGACAATGATTTGCGGTATGTTCAGTGTACACAGTGCTCGTCATGGCATCATATATCTTGTCTCAAACTTACAGTCACTCACTGGACAATTTATTCGACTACACTAGAAAATTATTATTGTAAAGGTTGCAAACCAGATTATGATCCTTTTAGTTTGCCAGCTTATCTAGAAACTCTTAACCCGAATTTTGGTGATTTGTTAAGTACTGTTAAGAGTATTCAATTGCTTATGGTCGCTTCTAATGAAGACCTCAAGACGAAACTAGAACAGTCTAATGCTGAAATGAAATCGCAGTTAGAACAGTCTAATGCTGAAATAAAATCGCAGTTAGAACAGTCTAATGCTGAAATGAAATATCAGTTAGAAAATTCTATGAAATCACAGTTAGAACAGTCTAATGCTGAAATGAAATTGCAGTTAGAACAGTCTAATGAAGAACTAAAAACCCGAATGGATCTTGCTAACCAAGATATGAAATTACAGTTACAGCAATCTAATCAAGAATTTGCAGAGTTTAATGAGAATATTAAGTCTCAGTTTGAACAATTGGAATTGGATATTTATAGTAACCTAACTTCCAAATTTGAATTGGTTCATAAAGAAATTAATACTGTTAATCAAAGATTAGACAACTTGACTTCCGATGTTAAAACACAACTTGATTCAATATCTTCCGAATGTGTCGAGAAAAATGAACATTTGGGAAGTGTTTTAAATAGCAATATTTCTCAAATCCGAACAGAACAAGACGTTCAAGGGCAACAAATTTTAATAAATAAAGATTTGATTAGTGAACACGATAAATCTATTACAGTATGTTCTTCCAAAATAACTGATATTAATAATAGATTATCATCGTTGGAAGTTGCTGGTAGGGAAAATGTACATTTTGGTATGTATATTACTGATTGTAATAACAGGTTGCAACATATAGAATCTCGTGTTGATGTTTTACAAACTAATTATGCAAATTCTCAACGCAACACAAAGGGAAATCTGAAATCTACCCTTGCACAAAATAGTTCTCAAACTAAGACATCACGTGAAAGGGCTAGAAATGCAGTTGACTCGGGGGTGACTAATTCATCTACTTATTCATCTGATGAATCTTCAACAACCCATGTGAAAACAACGTTCAATGAACCGCATGTTCGAAATCGTGTTCGCTGGAAGCGAAACAAAAGATTTATTCCAACCTGCAATGAGGAACATTATCGAAATAATATGTCACCTAATAGTGTACAGTTTAAGGATACAAGTAATTATGCGATTAACAATATGCAGACAACTTCTAGATTGAATTCTACCGTTACAAATATTGATAAACATTCCAATGTTCAACAATGTTGTTCTGCTGATGGTGAAAATAGTTACATAAATCAAATGTTTACATACTCTGAAGAACCTAACCTTCCTGTCGTTCATCGTAGTAATGTATCTGGCGAAAGGTGTGGGTTTTGTCATGTTTCATCCTTGCAGAATGAAGCTTGCAGACCATGGTTTCAAGGTGAAAGGCGTAATGCAAATTTAATGACTGGCACAAGTTGTCCAAATGCTGAAATTGGTGTTAATGAGTCAAATACAAATAACAATTACTGTGATAATCCACAAAGTCAGTTTGATCGTTGTATTTCTCCAACGTCTTTACCTGTAATTACTCTTGGGGATAGAGGAAACAGATATGTAAAGATAAATGAACTGTCTCATTTACCCAAATTTTCTGGAAAAATAGAAGACCAATCGGCTCGAGAATATCTAGAACATCTTAATTCTATGCTTGATCTTATGGGCATTCCAATTAGCAAAAGGCTACAGAGTATTCAGCAATGTTTCACCAACAGAGCTGCGTACTGGTATAGAACTCACAAACGTATGTTTTCTTCATATGATCATTTTCAAAGGGAATTCATGAAACAATTTGCAAGTCCGGAAATAATACAGTCTCAGTTATCAGTATTAAGGAACAGGAAGTATGATCCTACAGTACATGGTGATTTAGAAAGCTTTGCGTTGAAAACATATTCAAATTATTGCAATTTAGTTGAGAACCCAAACGAATTGGATGTTATTCAATTAGTTATTAGCCAGTTACCAAATAATATAGCTAATAACATAACTTGTCATGAGATACGTTCTATGGACCAGTTAACAACTATGTTAAGGAAATTAGATGTTGTCCGAACTAGTAGAAGAGGACTTATTTTCCTACCGGAAGAAACCGATAATAGTAGTAAGGTTAAACCCAACAAGAATCCTGACAGTATGAAATCAAAATTTAGTGTCAAGCAAATTAATGTTAAACACACCAAAAACACTTGCTCGTCTTCTACTCAGACTTCGTCGATAGATGCTCAAGTACCCTTTACTAATGAATTTCGCAACGCTAATTCAAGATATGGACTGTTTAGAGGTAGCAATGGTAGTTTTAGAGGACGTAGAAATAATCGAGGCTATTCAGGATTTACATATAATAACAGAAATAATTTCAGATTCCAAAGAAATAATGCATACTCTGGTATTTCCGGTGACATTACAAATAGGAATTATAATCAGGATGCTATAACTTCTCAGTTACCTAACAGTAGTCAGAATGGAAGGATTTTCTACAATAGGCAAGCGCAGTATACAAGTGAGCCTGCTCTCGCTCCTACTTACAGTCAACCTGTTAATGTGACTTCATTACAACCACAAGATGCATCTACAACTTCTGGAACATCAAATTCTCCTTCTGGAAATGTATCAAGGACCTTTACACGACAATCTGGTATTGGAACATCTTACCAATCAACAAAAAATTTAAATTAAAGGAGCGGATGGAAGTGCCTCGTTCACTCTGCTTTCTTTCAGAGAGGCCAAATTTGAACAAACGAAATTCATTTCAAACACAGGAAATTATGAATGTACGTGATGATAAAGACACTTGGAACCACTACAAGTGAATTTTTTATTGGAATGGTTTGAAGAAGAACCTGAGTGGACTGTTAGTGATTATGATATTCCGGTTCCATTAACTGAAGTTCCAGTTATTCATGGAATTATTTGTCAAATACCTGTAGTTTGTATTATAGATTCTGGAAGTCAGGCAAATGTTCTAAGTTTTGACGTTTGGTGTAAACTATCGTCTTTGATTGGCAACATTAAACTGGATAACGTGGAAGATGTAAAACTCACCGGTTTCGCTGGATCCAAGAAGTGTAAAGTTGTTGGCAGTAAAATTATTAATCTGCAGATAAAGAACGAATACTTTTCTATGGAATTTTTTTGTTCTTAAAGAGTTGAATGCCGATGTCATTTTAGGAGTTCCATTTTTGAGGAAATATAAAGCTGTAATTGATTTTAAAGAAGGGAATGTAAGTTTGCTAAATGATAAAGGAAAGGAAATTTCCTCAGTTTTAACTCGGCAATGTTCTTCTACAGAAGATTTGAAGTATTGTACAAAGTCTAACTTTTGTTCCGAAGATACATTAAATGATAATGAAAGTTATTCATGTAGATTGTTACGTGATGCGTCAACTTTGAATGATGATGTAGAATATATGCCAGCTAAGAAGTCCATTTATGAGTCTGTTTTTGGAAATGATAATTTAGACAATTTGCAGAAAGCTGATTTATTCAAACTTCTGTCGTATTATCACGTACAATTTTCAGATAAACCTATAAAAGCAATTGTTGAACCTTACAAGATTCAATTAGATACTGTAACACCTATTACAAGCACACCTTATCCCATACCAATATCAAGGAGACAACCTTTAGAAGAAGAGCTTTCAAAGTGGGAGAAATGGGGAATTATTTACCAGGATTCTTCACCATATCTTAACCCTCTACATATAGTGCCAAAGCAAGGAGGTCTTTGGAGACCTGTGATCGATTTTAGGAAACTTAATCAACATGTTATCTCTCCACAAGTGAGAGTAGAAGCAATCAACGAACTGTTACAGAGGTTCCTAGGATGTGTTTACTTTTCTTCAATTGATTTATCATGCGGTTATTTTCAAATACCGTTGACTGAAGATTCATATCCTTACACAGCTTTTTCTTATAGAGGCAGACAATATCTTTTCCGCTATCTTCCGTTTGGGATTCGATCAGCAGTCTCAGTGTTCCAGGACAGGATGAATAAAATATTCTCCACCGATTGCAGAAATTTTGTTGTTTGTTATTTGGATGATATTCTAATTTTCAGCAAAGATTGGTCTCAACATATGCAACATTTAGAACTAGTTTTACAAAAGATAAAGGGTGTCAATATGTCTATTAAATTTTCCAAATGTAAGTTTGCTTACAAAGAAATCTGCTTCCTTGGACACATAGTGTCCGGTGATAAAATTATGGTTGATCCTGCAAAGAATTCAGCAATTATTAATTTTCCAATTCCAACAAACAAACGTTCCTTGAGAAGGTTCTTAGGATTGGCTAATTGGAGGCGAAAGTTTATTGAAGGATTTGCTGAAGTGGCATAGCCTTTGTATGATCTGTTGAAGAAGGAATCAAAATGGCAATGGAATGATGTTCATGCTTCAGTTTTTGAAAACCTCCGCAAGTTACTGATATCTCCAAAGGCTTTGTATCAACCAGATTTCACGAAGCCTTTCAATGTCAACACAGACGGTTCGAAGAAAGGAATAGGAGCTGTTCTATGGCAAGACTCAACTGAAAATTCTGAAGAAGGACCACGTATAATTCAATACGCTAGCAGATCTCTTAAAGGCAATGAGTTATCATACAATACTCACGAGATTGAATGCTTAGCAATATTATTTGCTTTTGAAAAATTCTACATTTACATAGCTGGAACTAAGGTGAAATTGTTTACCGATCACCAATCTTTGTCTTGGCTAGAATCTACTAAAACTTTGAATCCACGATTAAATCGTTGGAGTTTGAAATTACAAATGTTTGATTATAATGTATATCACGTGCCGGGAAAATCTAATGAAGCTGCAGATGCTTTAAGCAGATATCCTGATTTAAGTACAGGTTTTCCAACTCTATCGGAACTATATGTAAATAACATAAGTCTTGATTTTCTTGACGAAGATAGTGTAACATTTTGGCAAGAAAGTCAAAATTCGGATTCTTATTGCAGTGCCATTGTACAAAAGTTACAAAATGGGAATTTGTCGAAGAATATAAAAAGGCAATATTCGATTCAAGATAATATATTATTCCTGAAACATTTGAAACAAGACAAATGGAAACTTGTTGTACCTATTGTTGTTGTACCCAAAATTCTTCATAAATTACATGACTTACAAGGTCATTTTGGATACTATAAACTATTTAATAAGTGCAGAAGTTTATATTATTGGCCTAAAATGAAAGTTAGTATCAAGCAGTATTTGAACGACTGTCTAACATGCTCAAAAACTAAACAAGCTCACACAAAAATTAGTAAGGATGAATTGCATGTATATTCTACTACTCCACATGATATGTTATCAATAGATCTTGTTGGACCGTTACCCAAATCACAAGGATATAGTTACATATTAACAATAGTTGACACGATGTCCAAATTTTTAATGGCATATCCGTTAAGGAAGGCAACGTCACGTGAAATAATTAACAAATTCAAGCTCCAGTATTTTTACCACTATCCAGCATGTAAGGTGATATTATCAGATAACGGTTCCCAATTTAAATCACAAGAGTTTAAGTTATATATGGATGACTGTAACATAAAACGTATCACCACGTCAGTTTATTCGCCTTTCGCAAATCCTGTGGAAAGGTACAACAAAGAGTTAATACGATTGTTACGATTATATACTTCGCAAAATCATCAGGACTGGGTAAAATATTTGAATCATGTAACAGGACTTCTTAATAATTCAGTTTCGGAAATAACAGGTTTCACACCTAGTGAACTTTTCCTTCATCACGAATTAAAAGATTTAATTCTCAATCAAATTAACTGGCCAGATGATTTAAAGTTTATGCCCTGGAAACACAAGTGTTTTATCGCCAAAGCACGTATTAAGGAAAGATATAAGTCCAAACCTATTGAGTGTGATGCAAATAAATTGACGATAGTCCCAGGTGATATTGTTTTAGTGAAAAATCATGAACATAGTAGTGCAATTAACAAGAAAATTCATAAGTTTATGGAATTATGGCTTGGACCCTATATAGTTGATGCTGTGAAAAACAATTATACAATTTTGATGTCTATGGACGGAAAGAAGATAACAACAAGGCAGAACTTGTCAAATATCAAGAAATTTAATTGTTCTGATGAAAAAAAAGAAGAATTGCTTAAACTAATGTAATTGTCATGAAGTGATGCATAAGTAGCTGTAAATTCGAACACTAAGATGACATTTTCAGAACTTTAGTGAAAAGAGTATTGTATATTTGTGAATTGGTTCATTATGTCAAGTGAACTTTCTCATTATCCTGACGAGTGTATATTAAAAGTAGGACTCAAATCTTATATATTATGTAAAAAAAAAAAATGTTATCATTTTTTTTCCAGGAGAAGGGGAGAGATTGAGACTGTCCTATTCTCAAACTGTCATGTTCAAAGTTAATATTATTTATGTTATTGATGTTGTTTTTAACTTATTCATATTTGTTTTATAGATATTGTTATATTCATCTTATCACGCTGTATAAAATATAAGAAATGAAATTGATGTAACCATAGCAACGAGAAATAAGAAGTACTAAAAAAAATGGTGATGGAAGTTGTGAGATTTTCTGCGCCTGTATTGTATTTATTTTAAATATAACGGTTATCGTTAATCACGCAATTTTATTTGCATTGATAATCGTTCTGCAAGTTTAAGCGCAGCGACGGTTATCAACTTACTGTCCATTTATTGTCCACTTATGTATCTATTGTCTGCCGTTAGGGAACATGGTTGTCTCAAGTGTCCGTGGTGTCAATCACACTGCGGCATGGAACTCGGACCGAGATTCCCTTCTTCCACTGGCACCGTCACACCATCGGTTGCTTCCTGAGGTGTCGAACGCACTGCCCTTGGACGACGTAGGGACACACTTTCTTCTCACCAAAGTTCTGTAACCTGACCACTTACATGCATACTTTTATATGTAAAAGTTATATGTCTCTTTTGTAGCGAAAACTGTCCCGTTCATCGTAAATCAAGTGTTAAATGCTTATGAAAAACTAAATATGCTGACCAAGGCAGTAATTTATTTTATTAAAAACAAAAACTAAACGTAACGTTTCAACCTTCTAGCAAGGTCTTCATCAGACTCTGTATCAAGTACAAAAGTAACAAGATACACAAAAAGGGGCATTATATATACACAAACATTACTCCCTCCAGACCATTAGAAAGTTGTTAGGAACTTTCTAGCAGGTGGCTTTCACTTTCCAACTGTACTCTCACCTAAAAGGCTAAACATAATTACTTTCATATAGAAAGTGAAGAGATATTTATATAGAATATCTCACGCTCTTTTTCCTTCATTTTTCTCCTTACAGGAAGGGAGGGAGAAGCATCTTAGGAATAGCGAAGAATGCAAGCAAGAAAAAGGAGAACAGAGAAGAGGAAGAGGAAGGGATTATCTACGAAGTGAAATGTAAAGAATGTCAGAGTGTGTATATAGGAGAAACGAAAAAGAGGCTGAAAGACAGGTTGAAACAACATAGGGATGATGTACGACTTAAGAGAGAGAGAAATGCAATATTTAAACACACGAGAGAAACAGGACATGACATAGAGTGGGATGAGGCTAAGCAGATAGGAAGGGAGAAGAGAATGCTAGTGAGAAAATGGAAGGAAGCCAAGGAAATAGAGAAGAAAGGTGAAGAAGACATAATGAACTGGAATGGGGGACTGAAGTTAAACAAAGAATGGAAGAAGGTGTTAGAAAGAGTGGAAAGGACAAGAGAGAAAGAGGAGAGGAGAAGGGAGAAAAATGAAGGAAAAAGAGCGTGAGATATTCTATATAAATATCTCTTCACTTTCTATATGAAAGTAATTATGTTTAGCCTTTTAGGTGAGAGTACAGTTGGAAAGTGAAAGCCACCTGCTAGAAAGTTCCTAACAACTTTCTAATGGTCTAGAGGGAGTAATGTTTGTGTGTATATATAATGCCCCTTTTTGTGTATCTTGTTACTTTTGTACTTGATACAGAGTCTGATGAAGACCTTGCTAGAAGGTTGAAACGTTACGTTTAGTTTATGTTTTTAATAAAATAAATTACTGCCTTGGTCAGCATATTTAGTTTTTCATAATCATGGAAACAAGGCTTAATGGTGTTATAAATGTTAAATGCTATGCTCTCAGCATTGACGGACACTGACTTCTAGACATAGGATGTTCAGTATAACCATTTTTACACGGACTCTCAGCGCAACCTCTTGACAAAGACTTGTCAAGGCAAATCCTCAACACTTCTATCACAACTTCTCGACAACAGACTCTCCGGCACAAGTTCTCGACACACACTTGTCACCAGTGGCGTATGCTGAGACCAACACCAGGGCTATCTCCAAATATAGTAGTGTATGAATTTTAAATGACAATTTGTCCGGCAAAAAAGGGGGGTCTCTTCCTCATTCATTTTGGATTTGTTTTTGTTTACATCGAAATCTTACCATTAAAAACAACAATAGTAAGCAATGGACATAAACTATTTCATAGCCGGCCCCTGTGACGAAGTGGTGTCGACTTCCGTGGCGAAGTGGTTAGCAGAGCGCGATACAACGTCAGGGGTTCCGAGTTGGAGTCCCGGATAATGTATGCATATTTGTGATTGTCTGTCCTGAAAAGTCCTGATATAGAAATTAGAATGAAATGCTATGAGTGAATGACGTGTGATTGGGGAAGCTTCCGCATAGGAGGTTTCCTTTTATATATATTACACAGGGTGAGTCTTTTAAAAGAGGCCTCGTAGAAAATGTGCTCCTTGCATGTAGGCAACCCTGGTACACCGAAGAGAAGAGCGGGGTAGAGAACAGTCCAGGATATCGGTGCCAAGCAGTTTCGACAACATGACATAGAGGGTGATTGAAAATGAACTGTCCAGTAGTGACCTTGAGGCAGGCAGCGTGCAGGTCAGTTGATCGGCGAGGAAAGTTGTGTGGGGTTCGGTGGGTCAGCATGGTGTTAACGGTGCAGCAGCGAATCTTTGTTGTCGAGACGTATGTACGCCTAGGTTCTTGGAAACAATGTGCAGATTTGTTTACAACGGAGTGTGCGGTGAATGGAGTTCCAGCGAAGGCCCCAACCACATCAATAATGCAAAACCTGATTGCAAAATGGCAGGAAACCGGATCCGTGCTGAATAGGCCAAAAGTGCGTACAAAGACTGTCCGCACTGAGGCAAAGGTGGGCAACGTAGCGCAGCTAATGATCCACAGTCCACGAAAATCATCTCTGCGTTTGGCACAACAGTTGCAGGTGTCCCAGTCAACCGCTATGCGGATCTTGAAGCAGGACTTGAACTTGCACGCATTCAAAGTTACCGTGATGCATCAGGTGCGGGATGTGGCAAGGCAGCTCATGTGCAGTTTTGTGAGTGATTTCTGTCCAATATTGCTCCGGAGGTGCTGCAGGATGGTTACTTGTTCATTTCCGATGAAGCATGGTTCCGTCTGTCAGGCTACATAAACTCCCAGAACACACGACACTGGTCAGGTGACAATCGACACGTGTTCATGGAGGTTCCACTACACGCCCAGAAACTCGGTGTCTGGTGTGCCGTGTTGCCACGCCGCATCATCCCCGTGTTCTTTCATGAGAATGTGAACTCGGCTCGTTACATCAGTAACATATTCAACGTGTTTGTTGAACAACTGACAACAGCAGGATAGAGCCAAGACGCATACAGCATGTGCAACGATCACGCGCATTGAGTGTGTGTTCCCGCCTGATCGCGTCATCAGCCGTGGCACGAACCAACCTTGGTCATCTCGTTCTCCAGATTTATCACCCTGTGATTTCTTCTTGTGGGGAGCTCTAAAGACACAGGTGTATAGCAACAACCCTCACACACTCGAATAACTCCAGAACAACATTATCACAGCTATCCAGGCCATCCCGTCGGATGTCCTCGCCCGTGTTTTTCAGAACATGTGGTATCGTCTGCACAAGTGTCTCGAGGTCAACGGAGGACATTTCCAGCACCTTATCTAAATAGGTTGTTGTCATACTACTGTATTTACGTTTATGTCAAGTTGTCTAAACTGCTTGGCACTGATATCCTGGACTGTTCTCTACCCCGCTCTTCTCTTCGGTGTACCAAGGTTGCATACATGCAAGGAACACATTTTCCACGGGACCTCTTTTAACAGACAAACTCACCCAGTGTGTGTGTGTATATATATATATATGGGTGAGTATATATATATATAAAGAGATTAGCACATCGTGCTACGACACTAGGGGTCCCGGGTTCGAATTCTGGCCTGGATTTTTCTGAGTGTTCATTTATCAACTTCATCACTGTAAAGTACAATGTTTATCCACATCTAATTTTTACATGACATATGTTTCAACAATTTGTATTAATGCATGATCATTATAAAAAATATTTCATAATAAATGCATAATTATTGTGCTGTGAATGTTATTTATAAATTAAGTAAATGTTTAATAAATTTATGTAAAACTATATTTCACACAAATCTTGAGCACTGCACAAAGAAGAAAAATTGTACTCATGAGACTTCATTGAAGCCCATGTTAACAATTGAAAAGGTTGATTTGATTTGATATATTTTACTTTGCTTTCTGTGCCACTTTTGGCTAATTTCCGAAGATGGGAATGAGGGATGATATGATGAAATTGATGAATGGACACTCAGAAACATCTATGCCCAGGCCAGGATTCGAACCCGGGACCTCTAGCGTCGTAGCGCGATGTGCTAACCACTTTTTTTTTTTTTTTTTTTAAAAAAAAGGAAATACCCCCTACACGGAGGTATCCCCCACCATTCACTCTTTTTCTCACTTTTACACTTTTTCAATTCTTACATTTTCTTTGTTTCTTATCAACTGGACGAACACAAATACCCATGCCTTACCCGGGACTCGAACCCAGAACCCCTGGCGTTGTAGCGCGCTCTGCTAACCACTTCGCCACGGAGGTCGACTGAATAGTGACTTGCTTCTCCACCGGGTATCGAACCCGGGACCCTTTGATTACAAGGCGACGACGCTACCACTGCGCCATTGGGGAGGCCCTTTCCACTTCGCCACAGGGGCTGGCAATTGAGAAGGTGAATGGAATGGCATGGACAAATAACAATAATTAAAAAAAACATCATCACAACGATTGTACGTAACTGGCAAAAAATATATAGGCTGCTATGATAAATGGTGCGTGTACTGTGAACATTTTTGGATGCATGAGTTTGTATGATTTAGCAACCTTAAGTAGCCTATCAAGAGTTTTCATTTCTTTTCAGAAATGTTTTCACTATTTGTACTGTTCCGTTTTCTTTTGTCCTGTTACAGCCATAGATAACCTATGCACATGTTTTCTGTCACTTAAGTTTGTGCTGCTTCTTCTCATCCGTCTGCCTGCAAGCACATTCATACAAAACCAAACTGCCTACTGTTGGCGCTTGACTTCCGTATAATTGACAATTTTGACATGGCTTATTGGATGCATAAGATTCAAAATGAGTGTTGTTATTATTTATGGTTTGTAGAAGATGAAATTGCTGTTTTTAAATCGCAGGAAATCCTAGGTAACAGTTCCGAATGTTTCATGATTTTTCGCAAATTTTATAGGAGTATTAGAAAGTGTTTACAAAACTGAAGTGATTGTGGTAGTAGGTTCGAAACTTGGAGAAACTAATTAGCACAGTTAAAAGTTGCACAAGGTATTAATTACAAGATAAATTATGTTTTGAAATGTATTGTGCACGAGCAGGAATGCCTGCAAGGAGGTGCTAACAAATTATGCCTACGTAACTTAATCTGCTCGTGGAAGTGTATTTTCATATAAATCAGTGCAAGATATGGGTAATTATTAATATTACTAATTTGGATTACAGGAGGTTTAGAGAAACAATCCTTTGTTGGGAAAATGGGGTTCCATAATTTTGATCAATCCTTGGCACCTTCTATTCAGTACCAAATTACTATGAAGATATTTCCGAAACAGAAAAAGGATTTCCAATATCTCTAAGATGTGTTTTAAGTACACGCAAATGCCCATTGTCTTTTCCTTCTGCTTCTCGAAGACGTCAAAACACAGATTATGGGCCATTTTGGTAGCTCTATTTTCTTTTTTGAAGTTGGATGTGATACACAAACACAGAATATGACGAATGTATTAATAGTTCGCTGTAGCCCGCTCTAGGAGGGTTAAAAAGGGTCCTACAAAAACTGTCCACAACTGTGGGCCGATATGTGGTCAACTGTAGCCTGTAGACCTCTGTAGACAGTTTCAAGAATCGCAAATTCAGGAAATGACTACAAATTTGACCACAACCCTGACGTAATTACATCACCACATATCGGACTACTAACAGTTCGTGAATCGCGCCAGGTTCCATTAGCATAAATACAATGAAAAATTATTATTTAGGCTAAGAGAACTAAACCTAGCTAGCCTTACCTGACAACGGCCTCCCCGATGGCGCAGTGGTAGCGTCGTTGTCTTGTAATCAAGGGGTCCCGGGTTCAAAACCGGTGGAAGCACATAGTGGTTCGGATCCCACTTTAAACTGTAGGTCCCGTCCCGATTAGCCTTACTGTGCATAAAGTGGACACCAAATCAAACCAAACCAAGACCTAACCTGACAACGTTGGCAAAATAGGTAAAGTGCTCGCTCCCCTGTGCTTAGCACCACGCCATGAAGGCGTATGGGGGTTACTCCTAAGAAAACAATTCGATTATTGATGGAGGGGGAAAAAATTCCGGTTTGGCGAATTTTCCAATGTAAACAAGTGGAATACAGATCCTCGCGGAGCTTATTTTCTTATAAAAGATCGGAAACAAAATGGATTACTTGAAATTTTTGAGTGTTGTAGAGAAACAAAGGTACCTAGAAGAGATTGCTACGCCCTTTGGGGGTACGTACTTAAATGTTATTTACCACGGCTACAGAAATATCTTAATCTCAGGGGATAGGTTCTTTATTCGAGAATTCCAAATAAGAAAGCCTTTTATAGCCAAGAGGATATAGTTAAATGCGGATCTATATTCTGAGAACTATACAAAATACAGAGAAAATATATAGCGAAACTTGTATATACATTGAAGTACACACACACACACACACACACACACACACACACATATATATATATATATATATATATATATATGCTGATTCCAAATTTACGTCGGTTATATTCTTCTTGATAGGAAATCTTCGTCTTCTTTCTTCTCGTAATTTCTGGGAAAAAGCTTCTTCTTCCTTCCTATCTTTGATTTGGGAAAAGGCTTCTTCTTCTTTTCTTCCTTCTATTTTTAGGAAAAGGCTTCTTCTTCTTTGATTATGGAAAAAGCTTCTTCTTCTTTTCTTCTTTGATTATAGAATAGGCTGCTTCTTTTTGATTATGGAAAAGGCTTCTTCTTCTTTTCTTCTTTGATTATAGAATAGACTTCTTCTTCTTTTCTTCCTTCTATTTTAGGAAAAGGCTTCTTCTTCTTTTCCTTCTTCTAATTTATTATCTTTCTTTTTAAAGCGTAATCTTATTTATTCTATATATGCGCTCGCTTTCCCCGCTTCTTTGGCAAACAATACAAGCTATGCTTATAGAAAGAGTAGGGTCGACTTAACTGACAATAGCGCCACCTCCTATGTAACGACCAAAGGGGAATAGCCCAGGATCGCTAACAGCAAGCGCTGCTAATAAGAAGCGCAACTGTAAGTGCTTCGGGGCGTCTAATTGAACACAGCGCCACCGGGGACGGACAAATACAAAAGCTGACGATGTTCTCCTCGTCAGAAGATCAAAAAGGAGAGAGATACAATTTCTGAATTCATTTGCTCACTTATTAACTTTCCTAATTGTTTCATATACGAGCATATTCTTAATTATCTTAATTTGCTATATACATCATTTTATTCACTCCTTCTATAATTTTTAGACTCTTCCTTTATGTACTTTTCATTTACTATAATATATATAATCGCTCTTCTCCGCTCCTAGTCTCTACAATGAACTCTGATCTTCTTTATATGGCGTGCTGCCATCTATCGTCGCTCTCGGGGAACATTTCTTCCTTGCATTTCTCATTGTATCATCGGAACTGGCACGTGACAAGATTGGCCATTTCCCGGATCGTTTGGATGCAGATATAAGGCGCAATACTAATATTTTCCAAGCAATTTTGATCTTCTACCATCAGTTTCGTTTTTGAAAAGACTTCTCCAGGTTGAAATGAAGCTTACATTAATTATAAACATTGAAATACTTCGATCACAACAGTAAAAGAAATAATAGTAATTACTAAGGTTAATATTATTGTTATACACTATTAACTAATTAAATACATTTTATTCGAATTTAATTATTATATTATTGTTGTTGTTTGTTTATTATTATTATGCTATTCGATCCCGAGTAAATATCCAGCACAAATATTTTCCATTAATACTTTTACATTTCATAGTTACTATACTGAAATACACACATATTGTAGTTTGTTATTAACTTTTGCAAGTGTCGTTCAGGAAAGGATTTTAGAAGTTAGAAAAAATACTCACAAAGTTTATATTGTGTGAACTCATCTAAAATAATAATTTTTCGAATTCTGAAAACTGTGGAACCATTTATTCTTTGAATTAAATGGTAGAATATGAAAAAATATCCTGGTTCCTGTATTTTTCACTCATTTTTTCGATCTAATGCATATTTTACATTGATTACTCTGTTCGAATACTAACCAAGTTAACTTTATTTTTGTTATTAACAATAAAAATAACAAACTTCCTGCTTTTTTACAACTTGAAATGAAGGATTCCAATTTCCAGAGGGGGGGAGGAGGGGTCGGCTGACCTACCGACGTCCATGGAGAGAGCGCTTATCAACATCAAAAGGCAAATGCGTTATAATATGATTATAAATAGTTCCAACTTTTAAATTTATTCAGGACATTTGCCTTAGGCAATTATAATTTTCGAAACATGTAAAATATTTCATTTGATTTGATGAAGTGCCGACTGCAGAGCCTACTCCCACGTGTTTGTGTCCAATCTTTTCGCCTTACTGCCTAAATCCACTGATCTTTCAATGGACCGTGTTAAAAATGTAAACATAAACATTGGTGAGGTCTTGCCCGGTCCCCCCGGAACTTCCGGTTTAGGCCAGTCCCCGTTGTTGCCAGTGCAGATTCACCGGCATACGAAGTAAGAAATGAGCGCTTGTTTTCATCAGTTGTGCGACTATAGTCAAGAAAGGTATTTGTTAAACTTCTACTATGAAGGAGTTGACGTCTAGAATCCGTCGGATGATCAACTGCATAGCAGATTATTAAAATATGACGTGTCTTTGTGGCCGCCAGTTGTATAGCATACTACATACAAGTATCTCATGTACACGCACGACGAACTCAAAACGTACGAAAGTTTAGATAAGCCTATATTCTATTATTTTGTAAATGCAAAAGTGAGGGAAACATAATTCTATAAAACTAGTGATATTATTATATTATAAAGTATGCTTAAGTGAATCTTTGCCAACAAATCTGCAGAAATAATGATACATAACAAATGCTAAAGTAAATACGAGGGTCACTATTTATATTTTGAGCCTTGGCAACACTGATTGAAGTTAGGTGCGATTTGACGTTTGCACGGAATCGTCTGGCATTATTGACCATAACGTACTTCAAATGTTTTGTCAATAGCTTCATTTGTGTTGTTTATATTGCCTTGGAGATTGCGCGACGACAATAAAATGGAATTAACTCGTGAACATTTTCGTGCGATGATTTTTTACGATTTTCGACGTGAATTATCAAGGCAAGAGTGCATCGATCAACTTACTTCCACATTTGGCGATGAAGCCCCATCCTTTGCCACTGTGAAACGCTGGTATAACAAATTTAATCGTGGCCGCCATTCGCTCACCGACGAGATTCGCGAAGGTCGTCCAAAATCAGTTGTTGTTCAAGAAAACATTGATGCTGTGCAAAACCTAATACTGCAAGATCGTCATGTGACATACTGTGAGATTGAGGCAACCATAGGCATTAGTTCCACCAGCATATATAAAATATTACATGATCATTTAGCTGTGAGAAAGGTATGTTCTCGTTGGATCCCACACAAGTTCACAGAAACTCAAAAAGACGCTCGCATCAATTGGTGCAAACAAATGCTCAATAAATACAATCGTAGTGCTTCAAAAGACGTATATAAGATTGTAACAGGTGACGAATCATGGATATATGCATATGAGCCGGAACGTAAACAGCAGTCGACTGTATGGGTGTTTGAAGATGAACCCAAGCCAGCAAAAGTTGTTCGCGCTCGAAGCACATCGAAACAAATGGTCGCCTGTTTTTTCGGGAAAACTGGTCATGTGGCAACTGTGCCTATAGAGGAACGTAGAACGGTCAACTCTGAATGGTACACAACAATTTGTTTGCCAGAGGTCTTCGGTCAAATACGGAAAACAAACAAACGCCGTCGGATCATTCTTCATCAAGACAATGCCAGCTGTCACACATCTCGTCTAACAACCGACTTTATGAACAGTCAAAAAATCGAATTGATGAGTCATCCGCCGTACAGTCCTGATTTGGCACCCAATGACTTCTTCTTGTTCCCGAATGTCAAGAATAAATTGCGTGGACAACGATTTTCGTCGGCGGAAGACGCCGTTGATGCGTTCAAAAACCATATTATGGAGGTGTCTCAAGAAGATTGGAAAAACTGCTTTGACAAATGGTTCGAACGAATGCAAAAGTGTATTGACCATAAAGGAGAATACTTCGAAAAACAATAAAACAGTTTTCAATGCCAAATTCCTGTTTTTTCATTGTTAGGCTCAAAATATAAATAGCGACCCTCGTATATGTGCTGTCAACGTCGCCTTTCCGCCTGAGGAATTTAGGGAAAACCTATGATATATGATATATTTCACTTGCACGAATTTACTTCAAACAACAAGGGAGTTTTTCAGACTGAAGCGACAAGCTATATCGGGATTTCGCACAGAAGCATTGGATCTAAAGGAAACCATTCACCAGTCACGCTTGCGCAAATAACAGGCTGGGGCAACACAATGCACGGTATTGATAAAACGGCCCAGTCCGAGCGACAAGCGACGCCTGCAATTTGTCGTGTCGCTTTAATTCGGAAGGTATTGTTTATTTTTTAATGTTGGTTTCCAAGAGACACGTATCGCTGCAGTCTGAAAGCTTCCTTTCAAACCAATTCTCCACGAGAAAATGCACGTGTCGCTTGGACTAGACTGTTGTTTTCAAAGTACCATGCATCGTGTCGCTTGGACTAGACTGTTGTTTTCAAAGTACCATGCATCGTGTCGTCTCGGTCTGTTATACTCGTATGCAAGGTGAATTGTTTCCTTTAGAGTGAAGGGGCTGTTGATTGTCGCTTCGGGGTGTAATGTCCGTGCCACTTAAAAGTGAATCCTCAGTGATCAATGCAATTTTTCGAACAGAAGCGACACGACAAGCTGCACGTGTCACTCAGATTCCCAATGGCGTGTATTGTGCCGCCTGAGACTTGATTTCCCTTAAGCGGTAAATGCTTATTTATAGACTAAATGGACCTGTGTCGCTTGTCACTTCGGTACGAACCACAGCTGTCGCGTGTCGCTTCGGTTTGAAACCTCACTAAGAGGCGTGCTTTTCACCACAATACGCAGATAAACGATCAACATGATTGTAACAAAATGCAAGTCGTACAAATCCTTCCGGGTACCAATGCTTTCTTCGTTCTGCTTGTATCAACAGGTTTCGTCCCTCTACGTCATTCGGAAACCTACGAAATGATACTTGACTCAATAAATTTGTTCCCGATCGAACTGTGCAACCATATGCTACACAGTTGACACCCTATTTCCTTGTAAAAGAATCTCCACTTTGCCCTTTCATATTAACGTCCATAGCACCGTAAGTGTAACCGGATGTTCGAGGGGGACCAGCCGAGTGCGCATGCTCCGCATTAGCTCCGCCTTTAACACCGTCTATATCGGGCCTGTCTGTCTGAAAACGATGCAATTGTTTGTTCCCTATCTCATGTTGAAACCGAAATCCATAAAAATATTGTCGCTTTTTCCGAAGACACTGCCTTTACGCCATTGAATTCAATGTTATTCTATTCAAAACCGGAAGTGCAGTCCCCGCCAGCGCCAAAGAAGCACATAAATGTAAACATCCGGTGAATAGCGCCCATAGGGGGTGTGATGATAACGCCCCACACTTTCTTGACCCGGTCGTGAGTGGGGGTGATGTGATCAGCATCAGCAGATTCCCACGTTATTCGACGCTGGGTGTGTGCCGGGCCCGCTTCCAACGTTAGAAAAGTATTCCGGATTTAATCCAGCCGGGGATCGAACTCGGGACCTTTAGTATGGTAGTCAGACGTGTTACCAACTGAGCCACCGCGACCTCTGACAACGTAGGCATCTAACCTAGCCCGACCCTGTGGCCGAGTGGTTAGCACATCGCGCTGCGACGCCAAGGGTCCCGGGTTCGAATCCCGGTCGGGCTTGGTTGTTTGTGAATGTCCATTCATCAATTTCATCCTTTCATCACTCATCCCCATCTTCGCAAATTAACTAAGAGGCACAAAACGCGAAGTAAAATAAACTAAATCAATCAATTAATCAATCATCTAACCTAAAATCAAAAAGCTTACTCCCGTGACGTCAGAACACAATGTTGCTCAAGTGATGTGCAATAAGAGAGTATGTGACGTCATAACATTTTCACCAATCAGTCTTCAGTTTCTCCGAACCGCTTGAGATTTCAGAACATGCGTTACTATTGGCTTAGCCGCTCTCTTCCGTTTCGCCATTTTGCCTGATTTAAGGTAAGATATACACGTGGGAATTGTCTTACGAAATGTAAACATGACGTTGTATATCGAATATGTGTTTTGTTTGTAAAGTGTTAATAGATTGTAGAAAGCAAAACGCTCAAAACTGTGATTTTAAAATGATACGTTCTTTTTTACAAGTTATAAATGTAAGTTGTAAATTTTTTGATTACAGGTTGTGACCTGTCAAGTTCCAGTTACGTAAACGAGTACAATCGCTGATTATCTACACAAACATGTAAGTATATGATGCATTAATGAAGTATATATGTTTAGAATCTTTGCATTTGTAAATCAAAACTAATTATACGTAGTGTATAATTTTCATTTTTCTGCGAAGATTTTCACCACGTGCTAATAATCTACCGGAAGTTGGCATGTGAAAGGAAGATTGGCTAATGGACATACTCCTTCATTATTATTAATAGCTTTAGCCAGTGTTATTTGGGAGTGAATAATTTTAGTAGAAACACCCCATGTAGAGAACGCAATATGTTTATCATGCGTCTAGTATTGATGTATTGTGTTCCAGAGTGGACTTTCACATGTGGTCTTAGTTGCTCCCCTGAATATATACATATATATATTTTATTTATTTATTATGTTTTTTTTTTCAATATCCTCTGCTACTGACAACGAATGGAGGACTGATTTTGGCCCAAAGTTCCTTTTGCTTTATTGAGATTTCATCATGCTACAAATACAATGTTTACATGATTCGATTTCGATGTACAGCTGTTAACATGCTGCAGAGTTTAACAATTATTTAAGATTTTGTTCAACACATGCTTTTGTGGCAGGTCAGGTTTGGTTCTCTTAGCAAAGCCCCTAAATGCATCTACTAAGGTTCTGATTTACTTCTACATTCGGTATAATTACAGAATACCGGAATTATCTCAGATTGCTTACAATTTGGTATACTCTCTAATTTTGACCTCGAAATCATGAATCTGCAGTTAATAATTGGCGGTCACATCTAGAAAATGCGAAATACCGTGCATACATTACCGCTATGATTATCAATACACTAATATGGTTGCCATGTTTGATGATGTGAACAAGTGAAGTTTACTATCTGTTCTATGGAGCGTTGCTTTACATGTGACAATATGGCATCTTCAGTAATTGTGGAAAACATACTTGCCCAACAAACCATTCACGTAAGGTTAGGTTAAGGGCAAAAATTTACTATCCTTCGGACACCCCTATTTTTTTCGTTTCGTCAATTTTTGACATTATTACTTACGTATGTGCTTCGCGGAACATTCCTAAAGGTGTATTAACGTTGTTTTCATGTAATTTATTCCAATTTTTCACATTACCAGTACTTCTTGCCTCAGACACAATATGCCAAGTATACCTTCCTACATAATCACGCGTCGTGCTTGTCTTTTGTCAAATTTTTGACATTCGTACTTGCGTATCTGCCTCGCGGAACATTCCTGAAGGTTTATTGACGTTCCTTTGATCAAAGTAATAGCAATTTTTCACATTACGAGTACTTCTATCTCCTACCTTTCCGCTTGCCTCACACAATATGGCGCGGATACCGTCGTAAATAATGACGCATCGGCCTTCTCTTTTCTCGATTTTCAATTGTTATGCAGTGTTTCTTTCAACCTTGGGAACCTAAGAAATGCCCGACAACAAATTTTAAGGAGCGATTTTACAATACCGGGAATTTCTTCATTTTCTTTGAAATTCGGTATACTCACTAATTTTGGCCCCGTAATCACGTATCTGCAGTTATAATTTGGCGCTCACACGTGGAAATAGCAAAATAATCTCAATTAAGTTCTTATTTCCACACCCTCGATTCCCAAATTTCCCGCCGGTTCCGGGCTCCGCCCCCAGCCGCTATCGCGGCCCCACCTATATCTACAGACTCCCTGTTAAGGGCATGTTAGAAATTGGCCAGATTCACCTGCCCCCAAATAAACGCCAAATTTATACGTGAGCGCCAAATTTTAAGTGCAGATTCGTGATTACGAGGCCGAAATTAGTAAGTATCCCAAATTTCAAACAAATTGGATAAATTCCCTGTATTCTTAATTCCCTGTCATCCTTCTACCTCCCGTTTCACCGTTCTAACTCTCGTCACAAACGCAGACAGTTCGAAACACTGGATACCAACAAAACACAATCACGACGCGTCATGATAGTCACAAAGGTGTACGAACGTGATGATGTAGGAAGATGTACGCGCCAAACGCTACCTCCGTCGGAGAATTAATTTTCAACAAACAACATGAATTTCAGCTATGAAACATTCCCACATCACACAAAACACCTTCCCGATGTTCGACAATGCTACAGGAACTAATTACGGTAAGTAGTTTCTTCTGTAAAAATAAATAAATGTGTCCGAAGGATAGTAAATTAGTACCAGGTTAAGTTAGGCAAGCGTAATTAAAATTCAGGTAACTCATAAACATGGTTTTTGAACCCTAATCATTGCAAAAATTGTTTCCTTCATAAATCACCGGTGTTTACTTCGTTCACGAACCCCCTTATTTCTACTTATTAGTGAGTGCCGAATTTGAAAGCAATCTGAAATACTTCCGGTATTCCGTAATTGCCCCCTTACATTAATTCCCACTCTTCTACGATACTTACTGTCGCTTGTCGATGGGAAGCGCACATGCTTGCATTTAGAAACCAAACAGTGCTCATTATTTTAAGGAAGGTTCAAATTTCGTGTGGCAATGATTTCTAAAATTCTACGATAATTAGTCTCTGTGCTAGGAGAATTTGAAAAACTCATAAAACAAGCAGAACTGTTACCCTTCAAAGAGGTTACTTATAGCATGAGCCTGCTGTGCTTATAACTAAATTTCTAGGCCCAAGTTTGTTTTGGTTACGAAATGCCCCTCCTACCTAGGTCACATGTGAGGTAAGAAGGGGTTTCCAGTATCAGTTCACAGAATCTGTTCATTTAGCACGTATGTGAAGAAAGCCACATTTTCTCCAGCCACAAATACAAGCCATGCCCCTTATGGCAGGGCTGCAATCTGCGAATTTCAAGAATTTTAGTGTATGGATTGAAGGACGATTTCTCGTAGAATAAGGTAAGTAAACTGACATTGCACAGGGTAGCACTTTGCCTTTTTTACCTTTTATATGAATGGTCACCACTTCCTCTGGATAATCCTTATCATATGATACTCACAACTCGCCAGCATTCTTTTATTCTGGAGGCACAGTCTCCTGCAGCAAATAATTTAGGCATCCAAATGTGACAACTGTGAGCTACATCTTTACTGTTAACGTTTATATGTATTTCTGTGTGACAGCTTAGCCCATTTTTTAAACAGGCCACCTAGTTTTTGTGCCATTTCCAGCAGGTCATAAGCTTTGTATGCACATATCCACAAATTTGCGTGGCATATTACATGGATGGTTAGTTGTTGGCATTTACAAGCATACAACGACCATTTGTTGTCCTGCTGGCGACAAGTAGTTTTTATTTATCCCAAGGTGTTCTGGTAGGGACTGCAACTGCTAATGTCGTGTGATGTAGGTATGAAGAGGCTTTGCATTCCTAAATGCTTTCATTGTTGCATTAGGCAAGTCAAGTTGAGGGCTGTTAGCTTTAGAATTACTTCTGCAAATACTTCCAACAACTGATCATGTGATTTCTGGTCTTCAGCACTTTTTGCTATTTTGACCACCTGGGGAAAGTAGTCAGGGCCTTTTTTTTAAAACACAGTGCCAGTAAACATATTTACGACAACGTTGTAGGTCCCTAGGTTATGTTTGTCACAGCTGTTGTTTTGCTTTGGAACAATATTTCCAAATATATTTCATCATTTATTGGTTATAGGCTCTAACTTTGGTGTAAGAGTTTTGCTCATTCCTTCTTTATTTTATCTAAACAAACTTCAAATATGCTTTTTCCATGGCTAACGTATCATGGATACGATGCACATTCAAGGCCCTCAAAGTAGCAACTAGCAGCACAAGATTTCTTCCATTAAGGCATTTACACTCTCCATACAAGTCATATTTGGCTACTAATATATTTTAATTTTATTTTTTTTCCCCATCCAAAGTACCTTACAAATCAGAACCTTTCTTGATTTTGTGATGAGTTTATTTCAACCACATTGCACATGAATGTTGGCATCTCTCCATAAACATGAAAAATCATTTCAAGTGTGACAAAATCATTGAAGGACCCAGTACCACATGAAACCACCTATTACATCACTGTAACAAAGTTCTGTGAGCTAGAAAGTGGAAATGTTCACAAACAACATACTCTTCATAAACCATGCAAAACTTTCAATTGTTTGGATGTGGAGGGTCAAGTTAC